>NW_027365457.1:0-112308 GCF_046119375.1 Phyllobates terribilis
TAAAGAAGATTCAAAGAGAGTGAGATGCCAGCTCCTTTCATTCAGTCAGTAGCTTCAAACATTTCTGGGAACGTTTTTCAATGGCAAAAATCAATGAATATTGTAAATGCACAAACAGTAATATCTCCACATTGCACGGTGCAATTCTGAAATTTTTAGCTTTTTCCTGTTAATCCTAGCATGATAAAGAAGATTCAAAGAGAGTGAGATGCCAGCTCCTTTCATTCAGTCAGTAGCTTCAAACATTTCTGGTATATGAAAAACATGTTTTTCAATGGCAAAAATCAATGAATATTGTAAATGCACAAACAGTAATATCTCCACATTGCAAGGTGCAATTCTGAAATTTTTTGCTTTTTCCTGTTAATCCTAGCATGATAAAGAAGATTCAAAGAGAGTGAGATGCCAGCTCCTTTCATTCAGTCAGTAGCTTCAAACATTTCTGGTATATGAAAAACATGTTTTTCAATGGCAAAAATCAATGAATATTGTAAATGCACAAACAGTAATATCTCCACATTGCAAGGTGCAATTCTGAAATTTTTTGCTTTTTCCTGCTAATCCTAGCATGATAAAGAAGATTCAAAGAGAGTGAGATGCCAGCTCCTTTCACTCAGTCAGTAGCTTCAAACATTTCTGGTATATGAAAAACATGTTTTTCAATGGCAAAAATCAATGAATATTGTAAATGCACAGTAATATCTCCACATTGCACGGTGCAATTCTGAAATTTTTAGCTTTTTCCTGTTAATCCTAGCATGATAAAGAAGATTCAGAGTGACATGCCAGCTCCTTTCATTCAGTCAGTAGCTTCAAACATTTCTGGTATATGAAAAACATGTTTTTCAATGGCAAAAATCAATGAATATTGTAAATGCACAAACAGTAATATCTCCACATTGCAAGGTGCAATTCTGAAATTTTTTGCTTTTTCCTGCTAATCCTAGCATGATAAAGAAGATTCAAAGAGAGTGAGATGCCAGCTCCTTTCATTCAGTCAGTAGCTTCAAACATTTCTGGTATATGAAAAACATGTTTTTCAATGGCAAAAATCAATGAATATTGTAAATGCACAAACAGTAATATCTCCACATTGCACGGTGCAATTCTGAAATTTTTAGCTTTTTCCTGTTAATCCTAGCATGATAAAGAAGATTCAAAGAGAGTGAGATGCCAGCTCCTTTCATTCAGTCAGTAGCTTCAAACATTTCTGGTATATGAAAAACATGTTTTTCAATGGCAAAAATCAATGAATATTGTAAATGCACAAACAGTAATATCTCCACATTGCAAGGTGCAATTCTGAAATTCTTTGCTTTTTCCTGTTAATCCTAGCATGATAAAGAAGATTCAAAGAGAGTGAGATGCCAGCTCCTTTCATTCAGTCAGTAGCTTCAAACATTTCTGGTATATGAAAAACATGTTTTTCAATGGCAAAAATCAATGAATATTGTAAATGCACAAACAGTAATATCTCCACATTGCAAGGTGCAATTCTGAAATTTTTTGCTTTTTCCTGCTAATCCTAGCATGATAAAGAAGATTCAAAGAGAGTGAGATGCCAGCTCCTTTCATTCAGTCAGTAGCTTCAAACATTTCTGGTATATGAAAAACATGTTTTTCAATGGCAAAAATCAATGAATATTGTAAATGCACAAACAGTAATATCTCCACATTGCACGGTGCAATTCTGAAATTTTTAGCTTTTTCCTGTTAATCCTAGCATGATAAAAGAGAGTGAGATGCCAGCTCCTTTCATTCAGTCAGTAGCTTCAAACATTTCTGGTATATGAAAAACATGTTTTTCAATGGCAAAAATCAATGAATATTGTAAATGCACAAACAGTAATATCTCCACATTGCAAGGTGCAATTCTGAAATTTTTTGCTTTTTCCTGCTAATCCTAGCATGATAAAGAAGATTCAAAGAGAGTGAGATGCCAGCTCCTTTCATTCAGTCAGTAGCTTCAAACATTTCTGGTATATGAAAAACATGTTTTTCAATGGCAAAAATCAATGAATATTGTAAATGCACAAACAGTAATATCTCCACATTGCACGGTGCAATTCTGAAATTTTTAGCTTTTTCCTGTTAATCCTAGCATGATAAAGAAGATTCAAAGAGAGTGAGATGCCAGCTCCTTTCATTCAGTCAGTAGCTTCAAACATTTCTGGTATATGAAAAACATGTTTTTCAATGGCAAAAATCAATGAATATTGTAAATGCACAAACAGTAATATCTCCACATTGCAAGGTGCAATTCTGAAATTTTTTGCTTTTTCCTGTTAATCCTAGCATGATAAAGAAGATTCAAAGAGAGTGAGATGCCAGCTCCTTTCATTCAGTCAGTAGCTTCAAACATTTCTGGTATATGAAAAACATGTTTTTCAATGGCAAAAATCAATGAATATTGTAAATGCACAAACAGTAATATCTCCACATTGCAAGGTGCAATTCTGAAATTTTTTGCTTTTTCCTGCTAATCCTAGCATGATAAAGAAGATTCAAAGAGAGTGAGATGCCAGCTCCTTTCATTCAGTCAGTAGCTTCAAACATTTCTGGTATATGAAAAACATGTTTTTCAATGGCAAAAATCAATGAATATTGTAAATGCACAAACAGTAATATCTCCACATTGCACGGTGCAATTCTGAAATTTTTAGCTTTTTCCTGTTAATCCTAGCATGATAAAGAAGATTCAAAGAGAGTGAGATGCCAGCTCCTTTCATTCAGTCAGTAGCTTCAAACATTTCTGGTATATGAAAAACATGTTTTCAATGGCAAAAATCAATGAATATTGTAAATGCACAAACAGTAATATCTCCACATTGCAAGGTGCAATTCTGAAATTTTTTGCTTTTTCCTGCTAATCCTAGCATGATAAAGAAGATTCAAAGAGAGTGAGATGCCAGCTCCTTTCATTCAGTCAGTAGCTTCAAACATTTCTGGTATATGAAAAACATGTTTTTCAATGGCAAAAATCAATGAATATTGTAAATGCACAAACAGTAATATCTCCACATTGCACGGTGCAATTCTGAAATTTTTAGCTTTTTCCTGTTAATCCTAGCATGATAAAGAAGATTCAAAGAGAGTGAGATGCCAGCTCCTTTCATTCAGTCAGTAGCTTCAAACATTTCTGGTATATGAAAAACATGTTTTTCAATGGCAAAAATCAATGAATATTGTAAATGCACAAACAGTAATATCTCCACATTGCAAGGTGCAATTCTGAAATTTTTTGCTTTTTCCTGCTAATCCTAGCATGATAAAGAAGATTCAAAGACAGTGAGATGCCAGCTCCTTTCATTCAGTCAGTAGCTTCAAACATTTCTGGTATATGAAAAACATGTTTTTCAATGGCAAAAATCAATGAATATTGTAAATGCACAAACAGTAATATCTCCACATTGCACGGTGCAATTATGAAATTTTTAGCTTTTTCCTGTTAATCCTAGCATGATAAAGAAGATTCAAAGAGAGTGAGATGCCAGCTCCTTTCATTCAGTCAGTAGCTTCAAACATTTCTGGTATATGAAAAACATGTTTTTCAATGGCAAAAATCAATGAATATTGTAAATGCACAAACAGTAATATCTCCACATTGCAAGGTGCAATTCTGAAATTTTTTGCTTTTTCCTGCTAATCCTAGCATGATAAAGAAGATTCAAAGAGAGTGAGATGCCAGCTCCTTTCATTCAGTCAGTAGCTTCAAACATTTCTGGTATATGAAAAACATGTTTTTCAATGGCAAAAATCAATGAATATTGTAAATGCACAAACAGTAATATCTCAACATTGCACGGTGCAATTCTGAAATTTTTAGCTTTTTCCTGTTAATCCTAGCATGATAAAGAAGATTCAAAGAGAGTGAGATGCCAGCTCCTTTCATTCAGTCAGTAGCCTCAAACATTTCTGGTATATGAAAAACATGTTTTTCAATGGCAAAAATCAATGAATATTGTAAATGCTCAAACAGTAATATCTCCACATTGCAAGGTGCAATTCTGAAATTTTTTGCTTTTTCCTGTTAATCCTAGCATGATAAAGAAGATTCAAAGAGAGTGAGATGCCAGCTCCTTTCATTCAGTCAGTAGCTTCAAACATTTCTGGTATATGAAAAACATGTTTTTCAATGGCAAAAATCAATGAATATTGTAAATGCACAAACAGTAATATCTCCACATTGCAAGGTGCAATTCTGAAATTTTTTGCTTTTTCCTGCTAATCCTAGCATGATAAAGAAGATTCAAAGAGAGTGAGATGCCAGCTCCTTTCATTCAGTCAGTAGCTTCAAACATTTCTGGTATATGAAAAACATGTTTTTCAATGGCAAAAATCAATGAATATTGTAAATGCACAAACAGTAATATCTCAACATTGCACGGTGCAATTCTGAAATTTTTAGCTTTTTCCTGTTAATCCTAGCATGATAAAGAAGATTCAAAGAGAGTGAGATGCCAGCTCCTTTCATTCAGTCAGTAGCCTCAAACATTTCTGGTATATGAAAAACATGTTTTTCAATGGCAAAAATCAATGAATATTGTAAATGCACAAACAGTAATATCTCCACATTGCAAGGTGCAATTCTGAAATTTTTTGCTTTTTCCTGTTAATCCTAGCATGATAAAGAAGATTCAAAGAGAGTGAGATGCCAGCTCCTTTCATTCAGTCAGTAGCTTCAAACATTTCTGGTATATGAAAAACATGTTTTTCAATGGCAAAAATCAATGAATATTGTAAATGCACAAACAGTAATATCTCCACATTGCAAGGTGCAATTCTGAAATTTTTTGCTTTTTCCTGCTAATCCTAGCATGATAAAGAAGATTCAAAGAGAGTGAGATGCCAGCTCCTTTCATTCAGTCAGTAGCTTCAAACATTTCTGGTATATGAAAAACATGTTTTTCAATGGCAAAAATCAATGAATATTGTAAATGCACAAACAGTAATATCTCCACATTGCACGGTGCAATTCTGAAATTTTTAGCTTTTTCCTGTTAATCCTAGCATGATAAAGAAGATTCAAAGAGAGTGAGATGCCAGCTCCTTTCATTCAGTCAGTAGCTTCAAACATTTCTGGTATATGAAAAACATGTTTTTCAATGGCAAAAATCAATGAATATTGTAAATGCAACAGTAATATCTCCACATTGCAAGGTGCAATTCTGAAATTTTTTGCTTTTTCCTGCTAATCCTAGCATGATAAAGAAGATTCAAAGAGAGTGAGATGCCAGCTCCTTTCATTCAGTCAGTAGCTTCAAACATTTCTGGTATATGAAAAACATGTTTTTCAATGGCAAAAATCAATGAATATTGTAAATGCACAAACAGTAATATCTCCACATTGCACGGTGCAATTCTGAAATTTTTAGCTTTTTCCTGTTAATCCTAGCATGATAAAGAAGATTCAAAGAGAGTGAGATGCCAGCTCCTTTCATTCAGTCAGTAGCTTCAAACATTTCTGGTATATGAAAAACATGTTTTTCAATGGCAAAAATCAATGAATATTGTAAATGCACAAACAGTAATATCTCCACATTGCAAGGTGCAATTCTGAAATTTTTTGCTTTTTCCTGTTAATCCTAGCATGATAAAGAAGATTCAAAGAGAGTGAGATGCCAGCTCCTTTCATTCAGTCAGTAGCTTCAAACATTTCTGGTATATGAAAAACATGTTTTTCAATGGCAAAAATCAATGAATATTGTAAATGCACAAACAGTAATATCTCCACATTGCAAGGTGCAATTCTGAAATTTTTTGCTTTTTCCTGCTAATCCTAGCATGATAAAGAAGATTCAAAGAGAGTGAGATGCCAGCTCCTTTCATTCAGTCAGTAGCTTCAAACATTTCTGGTATATGAAAAACATGTTTTTCAATGGCAAAAATCAATGAATATTGTAAATGCACAAACAGTAATATCTCCACATTGCACGGTGCAATTCTGAAATTTTTAGCTTTTTCCTGTTAATCCTAGCATGATAAAGAAGATTCAAAGAGAGTGAGATGCCAGCTCCTTTCATTCAGTCAGTAGCTTCAAACATTTCTGGTATATGAAAAACATGTTTTTCAATGGCAAAAATCAATGAATATTGTAAATGCACAAACAGTAATATCTCCACATTGCAAGGTGCAATTCTGAAATTTTTTGCTTTTTCCTGCTAATCCTAGCATGATAAAGAAGATTCAAAGAGAGTGAGATGCCAGCTCCTTTCATTCAGTCAGTAGCTTCAAACATTTCTGGTATATGAAAAACATGTTTTTCAATGGCAAAAATCAATGAATATTGTAAATGCACAAACAGTAATATCTCCACATTGCACGGTGCAATTCTGAAATTTTTAGCTTTTTCCTGTTAATCCTAGCATGATAAAGAAGATTCAAAGAGAGTGAGATGCCAGCTCCTTTCATTCAGTCAGTAGCTTCAAACATTTCTGGTATATGAAAAACATGTTTTTCAATGGCAAAAATCAATGAATATTGTAAATGCACAAACAGTAATATCTCCACATTGCAAGGTGCAATTCTGAAATTTTTTGCTTTTTCCTGCTAATCCTAGCATGATAAAGAAGATTCAAAGACAGTGAGATGCCAGCTCCTTTCATTCAGTCAGTAGCTTCAAACATTTCTGGTATATGAAAAACATGTTTTTCAATGGCAAAAATCAATGAATATTGTAAATGCACAAACAGTAATATCTCCACATTGCACGGTGCAATTATGAAATTTTTAGCTTTTTCCTGTTAATCCTAGCATGATAAAGAAGATTCAAAGAGAGTGAGATGCCAGCTCCTTTCATTCAGTCAGTAGCTTCAAACATTTCTGGTATATGAAAAACATGTTTTTCAATGGCAAAAATCAATGAATATTGTAAATGCACAAACAGTAATATCTCCACATTGCAAGGTGCAATTCTGAAATTTTTTGCTTTTTCCTGCTAATCCTAGCATGATAAAGAAGATTCAAAGAGAGTGAGATGCCAGCTCCTTTCATTCAGTCAGTAGCTTCAAACATTTCTGGTATATGAAAAACATGTTTTTCAATGGCAAAAATCAATGAATATTGTAAATGCACAAACAGTAATATCTCAACATTGCACGGTGCAATTCTGAAATTTTTAGCTTTTTCCTGTTAATCCTAGCATGATAAAGAAGATTCAAAGAGAGTGAGATGCCAGCTCCTTTCATTCAGTCAGTAGCCTCAAACATTTCTGGTATATGAAAAACATGTTTTTCAATGGCAAAAATCAATGAATATTGTAAATGCACAAACAGTAATATCTCCACATTGCAAGGTGCAATTCTGAAATTTTTTGCTTTTTCCTGTTAATCCTAGCATGATAAAGAAGATTCAAAGAGAGTGAGATGCCAGCTCCTTTCATTCAGTCAGTAGCTTCAAACATTTCTGGTATATGAAAAACATGTTTTTCAATGGCAAAAATCAATGAATATTGTAAATGCACAAACAGTAATATCTCCACATTGCAAGGTGCAATTCTGAAATTTTTTGCTTTTTCCTGCTAATCCTAGCATGATAAAGAAGATTCAAAGAGAGTGAGATGCCAGCTCCTTTCATTCAGTCAGTAGCTTCAAACATTTCTGGTATATGAAAAACATGTTTTTCAATGGCAAAAATCAATGAATATTGTAAATGCACAAACAGTAATATCTCAACATTGCACGGTGACATTGCACGGTGCAATTCTGAAATTTTTAGCTTTTTCCTGTTAATCCTAGCATGATAAAGAAGATTCAAAGAGAGTGAGATGCCAGCTCCTTTCATTCAGTCAGTAGCCTCAAACATTTCTGGTATATGAAAAACATGTTTTTCAATGGCAAAAATCAATGAATATTGTAAATGCACAAACAGTAATATCTCCACATTGCAAGGTGCAATTCTGAAATTTTTTGCTTTTTCCTGTTAATCCTAGCATGATAAAGAAGATTCAAAGAGAGTGAGATGCCAGCTCCTTTCATTCAGTCAGTAGCTTCAAACATTTCTGGTATATGAAAAACATGTTTTTCAATGGCAAAAATCAATGAATATTGTAAATGCACAAACAGTAATATCTCCACATTGCAAGGTGCAATTCTGAAATTTTTTGCTTTTTCCTGCTAATCCTAGCATGATAAAGAAGATTCAAAGAGAGTGAGATGCCAGCTCCTTTCATTCAGTCAGTAGCTTCAAACATTTCTGGTATATGAAAAACATGTTTTTCAATGGCAAAAATCAATGAATATTGTAAATGCACAAACAGTAATATCTCCACATTGCACGGTGCAATTCTGAAATTTTTAGCTTTTTCCTGTTAATCCTAGCATGATAAAGAAGATTCAAAGAGAGTGAGATGCCAGCTCCTTTCATTCAGTCAGTAGCTTCAAACATTTCTGGTATATGAAAAACATGTTTTTCAATGGCAAAAATCAATGAATATTGTAAATGCACAGTAATATCTCCACATTGCAAGGTGCAATTCTGAAATTTTTTGCTTTTTCCTGCTAATCCTAGCATGATAAAGAAGATTCAAAGAGAGTGAGATGCCAGCTCCTTTCATTCAGTCAGTAGCTTCAAACATTTCTGGTATATGAAAAACATGTTTTTCAATGGCAAAAATCAATGAATATTGTAAATGCACAAACAGTAATATCTCCACATTGCACGGTGCAATTATGAAATTTTTAGCTTTTTCCTGTTAATCCTAGCATGATAAAGATTCAAAGAGAGTGAGATGCCAGCTCCTTTCATTCAGTCAGTAGCTTCAAACATTTCTGGTATATGAAAAACATGTTTTTCAATGGCAAAAATCAATGAATATTGTAAATGCACAAACAGTAATATCTCCACATTGCAAGGTGCAATTCTGAAATTTTTTGCTTTTTCCTGCTAATCCTAGCATGATAAAGAAGATTCAAAGAGAGTGAGATGCCAGCTCCTTTCATTCAGTCAGTAGCTTCAAACATTTCTGGTATATGAAAAACATGTTTTTCAATGGCAAAAATCAATGAATATTGTAAATGCACAAACAGTAATATCTCCACATTGCACGGTGCAATTCTGAAATTTTTAGCTTTTTCCTGTTAATCCTAGCATGATAAAGAAGATTCAAAGAGAGTGAGATGCCAGCTCCTTTCATTGTCAGTAGCTTCAAACATTTCTGGTATATGAAAAACATGTTTTTCAATGGCAAAAATCAATGAATATTGTAAATGCACAAACAGTAATATCTCCACATTGCAAGGTGCAATTCTGAAATTTTTTGCTTTTTCCTGTTAATCCTAGCATGATAAAGAAGATTCAAAGAGAGTGAGATGCCAGCTCCTTTCATTCAGTCAGTAGCTTCAAACATTTCTGGTATATGAAAAACATGTTTTTCAATGGCAAAAATCAATGAATATTGTAAATGCACAAACAGTAATATCTCCACATTGCAAGGTGCAATTCTGAAATTTTTTGCTTTTTCCTGCTAATCCTAGCATGATAAAGAAGATTCAAAGAGAGTGAGATGCCAGCTCCTTTCATTCAGTCAGTAGCTTCAAACATTTCTGGTATATGAAAAACATGTTTTTCAATGGCAAAAATCAATGAATATTGTAAATGCACAAACAGTAATATCTCCACATTGCACGGTGCATTTCTGAAATTTTTAGCTTTTTCCTGTTAATCCTAGCATGATAAAGAAGATTCAAAGAGAGTGAGATGCCAGCTCCTTTCATTCAGTCAGTAGCTTCAAACATTTCTGGTATATGAAAAACATGTTTTTCAATGGCAAAAATCAATGAATATTGTAAATGCACAAACAGTAATATCTCCACATTGCAAGGTGCAATTCTGAAATTTTTTGCTTTTTCCTGCTAATCCTAGCATGATAAAGAAGATTCAAAGAGAGTGAGATGCCAGCTCCTTTCATTCAGTCAGTAGCTTCAAACATTTCTGGTATATGAAAAACATGTTTTTCAATGGCAAAAATCAATGAATATTGTAAATGCACAAACAGTAATATCTCCACATTGCACGGTGCAATTCTGAAATTTTTAGCTTTTTCCTGTTAATCCTAGCATGATAAAGAAGATTCAAAGAGAGTGAGATGCCAGCTCCTTTCATTCAGTCAGTAGCTTCAAACATTTCTGGTATATGAAAAACATGTTTTTCAATGGCAAAAATCAATGAATATTGTAAATGCACAAACAGTAATATCTCCACATTGCAAGGTGCAATTCTGAAATTTTTTGCTTTTTCCTGCTAATCCTAGCATGATAAAGAAGATTCAAAGACAGTGAGATGCCAGCTCCTTTCATTCAGTCAGTAGCTTCAAACATTTCTGGTATATGAAAAACATGTTTTTCAATGGCAAAAATCAATGAATATTGTAAATGCACAAACAGTAATATCTCCACATTGCACGGTGCAATTATGAAATTTTTAGCTTTTTCCTGTTAATCCTAGCATGATAAAGAAGATTCAAAGAGAGTGAGATGCCAGCTCCTTTCATTCAGTCAGTAGCTTCAAACATTTCTGGTATATGAAAAACATGTTTTTCAATGGCAAAAATCAATGAATATTGTAAATGCACAAACAGTAATATCTCCACATTGCAAGGTGCAATTCTGAAATTTTTTGCTTTTTCCTGCTAATCCTAGCATGATAAAGAAGATTCAAAGAGAGTGAGATGCCAGCTCCTTTCATTCAGTCAGTAGCTTCAAACATTTCTGGTATATGAAAAACATGTTTTTCAATGGCAAAAATCAATGAATATTGTAAATGCACAAACAGTAATATCTCCACATTGCAAGGTGCAATTCTGAAATTTTTTGCTTTTTCCTGCTAATCCTAGCATGATAAAGAAGATTCAAAGAGAGTGAGATGCCAGCTCCTTTCATTCAGTCAGTAGCTTCAAACATTTCTGGTATATGAAAAACATGTTTTTCAATGGCAAAAATCAATGAATATTGTAAATGCACAAACAGTAATATCTCCACATTGCACGGTGCAATTCTGAAATTTTTAGCTTTTTCCTGTTAATCCTAGCATGATAAAGAAGATTCAAAGAGAGTGAGATGCCAGCTCCTTTCATTCAGTCAGTAGCTTCAAACATTTCTGGTATATGAAAAACATGTTTTTCAATGGCAAAAATCAATGAATATTGTAAATGCACAAACAGTAATATCTCCACATTGCAAGGTGCAATTCTGAAATTCTTTGCTTTTTCCTGTTAATCCTAGCATGATAAAGAAGATTCAAAGAGAGTGAGATGCCAGCTCCTTTCATTCAGTCAGTAGCTTCAAACATTTCTGGTATATGAAAAACATGTTTTTCAATGGCAAAAATCAATGAATATTGTAAATGCACAAACAGTAATATCTCCACATTGCAAGGTGCAATTCTGAAATTTTTTGCTTTTTCCTGCTAATCCTAGCATGATAAAGAAGATTCAAAGAGAGTGAGATGCCAGCTCCTTTCATTCAGTCAGTAGCTTCAAACATTTCTGGTATATGAAAAACATGTTTTTCAATGGCAAAAATCAATGAATATTGTAAATGCACAAACAGTAATATCTCCACATTGCACGGTGCAATTCTGAAATTTTTAGCTTTTTCCTGTTAATCCTAGCATGATAAAGAAGATTCAAAGAGAGTGAGATGCCAGCTCCTTTCATTCAGTCAGTAGCTTCAAACATTTCTGGTATATGAAAAACATGTTTTTCAATGGCAAAAATCAATGAATATTGTAAATGCACAAACAGTAATATCTCCACATTGCAAGGTGCAATTCTGAAATTTTTTGCTTTTTCCTGCTAATCCTAGCATGATAAAGAAGATTCAAAGACAGTGAGATGCCAGCTCCTTTCATTCAGTCAGTAGCTTCAAACATTTCTGGTATATGAAAAACATGTTTTTCAATGGCAAAAATCAATGAATATTGTAAATGCACAAACAGTAATATCTCCACATTGCACGGTGCAATTATGAAATTTTTAGCTTTTTCCTGTTAATCCTAGCATGATAAAGAAGATTCAAAGAGAGTGAGATGCCAGCTCCTTTCATTCAGTCAGTAGCTTCAAACATTTCTGGTATATGAAAAACATGTTTTTCAATGGCAAAAATCAATGAATATTGTAAATGCACAAACAGTAATATCTCCACATTGCAAGGTGCAATTCTGAAATTTTTTGCTTTTTCCTGCTAATCCTAGCATGATAAAGAAGATTCAAAGAGAGTGAGATGCCAGCTCCTTTCATTCAGTCAGTAGCTTCAAACATTTCTGGTATATGAAAAACATGTTTTTCAATGGCAAAAATCAATGAATATTGTAAATGCACAAACAGTAATATCTCAACATTGCACGGTGCAATTCTGAAATTTTTAGCTTTTTCCTGTTAATCCTAGCATGATAAAGAAGATTCAAAGAGAGTGAGATGCCAGCTCCTTTCATTCAGTCAGTAGCCTCAAACATTTCTGGTATATGAAAAACATGTTTTTCAATGGCAAAAATCAATGAATATTGTAAATGCTCAAACAGTAATATCTCCACATTGCAAGGTGCAATTCTGAAATTTTTTGCTTTTTCCTGTTAATCCTAGCATGATAAAGAAGATTCAAAGAGAGAGATGCCAGCTCCTTTCATTCAGTCAGTAGCTTCAAACATTTCTGGTATATGAAAAACATGTTTTTCAATGGCAAAAATCAATGAATATTGTAAATGCACAAACAGTAATATCTCCACATTGCAAGGTGCAATTCTGAAATTTTTTGCTTTTTCCTGCTAATCCTAGCATGATAAAGAAGATTCAAAGAGAGTGAGATGCCAGCTCCTTTCATTCAGTCAGTAGCTTCAAACATTTCTGGTATATGAAAAACATGTTTTTCAATGGCAAAAATCAATGAATATTGTAAATGCACAAACAGTAATATCTCAACATTGCACGGTGCAATTCTGAAATTTTTAGCTTTTTCCTGTTAATCCTAGCATGATAAAGAAGATTCAAAGAGAGTGAGATGCCAGCTCCTTTCATTCAGTCAGTAGCCTCAAACATTTCTGGTATATGAAAAACATGTTTTTCAATGGCAAAAATCAATGAATATTGTAAATGCACAAACAGTAATATCTCCACATTGCAAGGTGCAATTCTGAAATTTTTTGCTTTTTCCTGTTAATCCTAGCATGATAAAGAAGATTCAAAGAGAGTGAGATGCCAGCTCCTTTCATTCAGTCAGTAGCTTCAAACATTTCTGGTATATGAAAAACATGTTTTTCAATGGCAAAAATCAATGAATATTGTAAATGCACAAACAGTAATATCTCCACATTGGAAGGTGCAATTCTGAAATTTTTTGCTTTTTCCTGCTAATCCTAGCATGATAAAGAAGATTCAAAGAGAGTGAGATGCCAGCTCCTTTCATTCAGTCAGTAGCTTCAAACATTTCTGGTATATGAAAAACATGTTTTTCAATGGCAAAAATCAATGAATATTGTAAATGCACAAACAGTAATATCTCCACATTGCACGGTGCAATTCTGAAATTTTTAGCTTTTTCCTGTTAATCCTAGCATGATAAAGAAGATTCAAAGAGAGTGAGATGCCAGCTCCTTTCATTCAGTCAGTAGCTTCAAACATTTCTGGTATATGAAAAACATGTTTTTCAATGGCAAAAATCAATGAATATTGTAAATGCACAGTAATATCTCCACATTGCAAGGTGCAATTCTGAAATTTTTTGCTTTTTCCTGCTAATCCTAGCATGATAAAGAAGATTCAAAGAGAGTGAGATGCCAGCTCCTTTCATTCAGTCAGTAGCTTCAAACATTTCTGGTATATGAAAAACATGTTTTTCAATGGCAAAAATCAATGAATATTGTAAATGCACAAACAGTAATATCTCCACATTGCACGGTGCAATTATGAAATTTTTAGCTTTTTCCTGTTAATCCTAGCATGATAAAGATTCAAAGAGAGTGAGATGCCAGCTCCTTTCATTCAGTCAGTAGCTTCAAACATTTCTGGTATATGAAAAACATGTTTTTCAATGGCAAAAATCAATGAATATTGTAAATGCACAAACAGTAATATCTCCACATTGCAAGGTGCAATTCTGAAATTTTTTGCTTTTTCCTGCTAATCCTAGCATGATAAAGAAGATTCAAAGAGAGTGAGATGCCAGCTCCTTTCATTCAGTCAGTAGCTTCAAACATTTCTGGTATATGAAAAACATGTTTTTCAATGGCAAAAATCAATGAATATTGTAAATGCACAAACAGTAATATCTCCACATTGCACGGTGCAATTCTGAAATTTTTAGCTTTTTCCTGTTAATCCTAGCATGATAAAGAAGATTCAAAGAGAGTGAGATGCCAGCTCCTTTCATTGTCAGTAGCTTCAAACATTTCTGGTATATGAAAAACATGTTTTTCAATGGCAAAAATCAATGAATATTGTAAATGCACAAACAGTAATATCTCCACATTGCAAGGTGCAATTCTGAAATTTTTTGCTTTTTCCTGTTAATCCTAGCATGATAAAGAAGATTCAAAGAGAGTGAGATGCCAGCTCCTTTCATTCAGTCAGTAGCCTCAAACATTTCTGGTATATGAAAAACATGTTTTTCAATGGCAAAAATCAATGAATATTGTAAATGCACAAACAGTAATATCTCCACATTGCAAGGTGCAATTCTGAAATTTTTTGCTTTTTCCTGTTAATCCTAGCATGATAAAGAAGATTCAAAGAGAGTGAGATGCCAGCTCCTTTCATTCAGTCAGTAGCTTCAAACATTTCTGGTATATGAAAAACATGTTTTTCAATGGCAAAAATCAATGAATATTGTAAATGCACAAACAGTAATATCTCCACATTGCAAGGTGCAATTCTGAAATTTTTTGCTTTTTCCTGCTAATCCTAGCATGATAAAGAAGATTCAAAGAGAGTGAGATGCCAGCTCCTTTCATTCAGTCAGTAGCTTCAAACATTTCTGGTATATGAAAAACATGTTTTTCAATGGCAAAAATCAATGAATATTGTAAATGCACAAACAGTAATATCTCCACATTGCACGGTGCAATTCTGAAATTTTTAGCTTTTTCCTGTTAATCCTAGCATGATAAAGAAGATTCAAAGAGAGTGAGATGCCAGCTCCTTTCATTCAGTCAGTAGCTTCAAACATTTCTGGTATATGAAAAACATGTTTTTCAATGGCAAAAATCAATGAATATTGTAAATGCACAGTAATATCTCCACATTGCAAGGTGCAATTCTGAAATTTTTTGCTTTTTCCTGCTAATCCTAGCATGATAAAGAAGATTCAAAGAGAGTGAGATGCCAGCTCCTTTCATTCAGTCAGTAGCTTCAAACATTTCTGGTATATGAAAAACATGTTTTTCAATGGCAAAAATCAATGAATATTGTAAATGCACAAACAGTAATATCTCCACATTGCACGGTGCAATTATGAAATTTTTAGCTTTTTCCTGTTAATCCTAGCATGATAAAGAAGATTCAAAGAGAGTGAGATGCCAGCTCCTTTCATTCAGTCAGTAGCTTCAAACATTTCTGGTATATGAAAAACATGTTTTTCAATGGCAAAAATCAATGAATATTGTAAATGCACAAACAGTAATAACTCCACATTGCAAGGTGCAATTCTGAAATTTTTTGCTTTTTCCTGCTAATCCTAGCATGATAAAGAAGATTCAAAGAGAGTGAGATGCCAGCTCCTTTCATTCAGTCAGTAGCTTCAAACATTTCTGGTATATGAAAAACATGTTTTTCAATGGCAAAAATCAATGAATATTGTAAATGCACAAACAGTAATATCTCCACATTGCAAGGTGCAATTCTGAAATTTTTTGCTTTTTCCTGCTAATCCTAGCATGATAAAGAAGATTCAAAGAGAGTGAGATGCCAGCTCCTTTCATTCAGTCAGTAGCTTCAAACATTTCTGGTATATGAAAAACATGTTTTTCAATGGCAAAAATCAATGAATATTGTAAATGCACAAACTATCTCCACATTGCACGGTGCAATGCTGAAATTTTTAGCTTTTTCCTGTTAATCCTAGCATGATAAAGAAGATTCAAAGAGTGAGATGCCAGCTCCTTTCATTCAGTCAGTA
Organism: Phyllobates terribilis; assembly: GCF_046119375.1. Lineage (NCBI taxonomy): Eukaryota > Metazoa > Chordata > Amphibia > Anura > Dendrobatidae > Phyllobates > Phyllobates terribilis. Next base: position 16,104 of record NW_027365457.1, read on the forward strand.
GCTTCAAACATTTCTGGTATATGAAAAACATGTTTTTCAATGGCAAAAATCAATGAATATTGTAAATGCACAAACAGTAATATCTCCACATTGCAAGGTGCAATTCTGAAATTTTTTGCTTTTTCCTGTTAATCCTAGCATGATAAAGAAGATTCAAAGAGAGTGAGATGCCAGCTCCTTTCATTCAGTCAGTAGCTTCAAACATTTCTGGTATATGAAAAACGTTTTTCAATGGCAAAAATCAATGAATATTGTAAATGCACAAACAGTAATATCTCCACATTGCAAGGTGCAATTCTGAAATTTTTTGCTTTTTCCTGCTAATCCTAGCATGATAAAGAAGATTCAAAGAGAGTGAGATGCCAGCTCCTTTCATTCAGTCAGTAGCTTCAAACATTTCTGGTATATGAAAAACATGTTTTTCAATGGCAAAAATCAATGAATATTGTAAATGCACAAACAGTAATATCTCCACATTGCACGGTGCAATTCTGAAATTTTTAGCTTTTTCCTGTTAATCCTAGCATGATAAAGAAGATTCAAAGAGAGTGAGATGCCAGCTCCTTTCATTCAGTCAGTAGCTTCAAACATTTCTGGTATATGAAAAACATGTTTTTCAATGGCAAAAATCAATGAATATTGTAAATGCACAAACAGTAATATCTCCACATTGCAAGGTGCAATTCTGAAATTTTTTGCTTTTTCCTGCTAATCCTAGCATGATAAAGAAGATTCAAAGAGAGTGAGATGCCAGCTCCTTTCATTCAGTCAGTAGCTTCAAACATTTCTGGTATATGAAAAACATGTTTTTCAATGGCAAAAATCAATGAATATTGTAAATGCACAAACAGTAATATCTCCACATTGCACGGTGCAATTCTGAAATTTTTAGCTTTTTCCTGTTAATCCTAGCATGATAAAGAAGATTCAAAGAGAGTGAGATGCCAGCTCCTTTCATTCAGTCAGTAGCTTCAAACATTTCTGGTATATGAAAAACATGTTTTTCAATGGCAAAAATCAATGAATATTGTAAATGCACAAACAGTAATATCTCCACATTGCAAGGTGCAATTCTGAAATTTTTTGCTTTTTCCTGCTAATCCTAGCATGATAAAGAAGATTCAAAGAGAGTGAGATGCCAGCTCCTTTCATTCAGTCAGTAGCTTCAAACATTTCTGGTATATGAAAAACATGTTTTTCAATGGCAAAAATCAATGAATATTGTAAATGCACAAACAGTAATATCTCCACATTGCACGGTGCAATTCTGAAATTTTTAGCTTTTTCCTGTTAATCCTAGCATGATAAAGAAGATTCAAAGAGAGTGAGATGCCAGCTCCTTTCATTCAGTCAGTAGCTTCAAACATTTCTGGTATATGAAAAACATGTTTTTCAATGGCAAAAATCAATGAATATTGTAAATGCACAAACAGTAATATCTCCACATTGCAAGGTGCAATTCTGAAATTTTTTGCTTTTTCCTGTTAATCCTAGCATGATAAAGAAGATTCAAAGAGAGTGAGATGCCAGCTCCTTTCATTCAGTCAGTAGCTTCAAACATTTCTGGTATATGAAAAACATGTTTTTCAATGGCAAAAATCAATGAATATTGTAAATGCACAAACAGTAATATCTCCACATTGCAAGGTGCAATTCTGAAATTTTTTGCTTTTTCCTGCTAATCCTAGCATGATAAAGAAGATTCAAAGAGAGTGAGATGCCAGCTCCTTTCATTCAGTCAGTAGCTTCAAACATTTCTGGTATATGAAAAACATGTTTTTCAATGGCAAAAATCAATGAATATTGTAAATGCACAAACAGTAATATCTCCACATTGCACGGTGCAATTCTGAAATTTTTAGCTTTTTCCTGTTAATCCTAGCATGATAAAGAAGATTCAAAGAGAGTGAGATGCCAGCTCCTTTCATTCAGTCAGTAGCTTCAAACATTTCTGGTATATGAAAAACATGTTTTTCAATGGCAAAAATCAATGAATATTGTAAATGCACAAACAGTAATATCTCCACATTGCAAGGTGCAATTCTGAAATTTTTTGCTTTTTCCTGCTAATCCTAGCATGATAAAGAAGATTCAAAGAGAGTGAGATGCCAGCTCCTTTCATTCAGTCAGTAGCTTCAAACATTTCTGGTATATGAAAAACATGTTTTTCAATGGCAAAAATCAATGAATATTGTAAATGCACAAACAGTAATATCTCCACATTGCACGGTGCAATTCTGAAATTTTTAGCTTTTTCCTGTTAATCCTAGCATGGTAAAGAAGATTCAAAGAGAGTGAGATGCCAGCTCCTTTCATTCAGTCAGTAGCTTCAAACATTTCTGGTATATGAAAAACATGTTTTTCAATGGCAAAAATCAATGAATATTGTAAATGCACAAACAGTAATATCTCCACATTGCAAGGTGCAATTCTGAAATTTTTTGCTTTTTCCTGCTAATCCTAGCATGATAAAGAAGATTCAAAGACAGTGAGATGCCAGCTCCTTTCATTCAGTCAGTAGCTTCAAACATTTCTGGTATATGAAAAACATGTTTTTCAATGGCAAAAATCAATGAATATTGTAAATGCACAAACAGTAATATCTCCACATTGCACGGTGCAATTATGAAATTTTTAGCTTTTTCCTGTTAATCCTAGCATGATAAAGAAGATTCAAAGAGAGTGAGATGCCAGCTCCTTTCATTCAGTCAGTAGCTTCAAACATTTCTGGTATATGAAAAACATGTTTTTCAATGGCAAAAATCAATGAATATTGTAAATGCACAAACAGTAATATCTCCACATTGCAAGGTGCAATTCTGAAATTTTTTGCTTTTTCCTGCTAATCCTAGCATGATAAAGAAGATTCAAAGAGAGTGAGATGCCAGCTCCTTTCATTCAGTCAGTAGCTTCAAACATTTCTGGTATATGAAAAACATGTTTTTCAATGGCAAAAATCAATGAATATTGTAAATGCACAAACAGTAATATCTCAACATTGCACGGTGCAATTCTGAAATTTTTAGCTTTTTCCTGTTAATCCTAGCATGATAAAGAAGATTCAAAGAGAGTGAGATGCCAGCTCCTTTCATTCAGTCAGTAGCCTCAAACATTTCTGGTATATGAAAAACATGTTTTTCAATGGCAAAAATCAATGAATATTGTAAATGCTCAAACAGTAATATCTCCACATTGCAAGGTGCAATTCTGAAATTTTTTGCTTTTTCCTGTTAATCCTAGCATGATAAAGAAGATTCAAAGAGAGTGAGATGCCAGCTCCTTTCATTCAGTCAGTAGCTTCAAACATTTCTGGTATATGAAAAACATGTTTTTCAATGGCAAAAATCAATGAATATTGTAAATGCACAAACAGTAATATCTCCACATTGCAAGGTGCAATTCTGAAATTTTTTGCTTTTTCCTGCTAATCCTAGCATGATAAAGAAGATTCAAAGAGAGTGAGATGCCAGCTCCTTTCATTCAGTCAGTAGCTTCAAACATTTCTGGTATATGAAAAACATGTTTTTCAATGGCAAAAATCAATGAATATTGTAAATGCACAAACAGTAATATCTCAACATTGCACGGTGCAATTCTGAAATTTTTAGCTTTTTCCTGTTAATCCTAGCATGATAAAGAAGATTCAAAGAGAGTGAGATGCCAGCTCCTTTCATTCAGTCAGTAGCCTCAAACATTTCTGGTATATGAAAAACATGTTTTTCAATGGCAAAAATCAATGAATATTGTAAATGCACAAACAGTAATATCTCCACATTGCAAGGTGCAATTCTGAAATTTTTTGCTTTTTCCTGTTAATCCTAGCATGATAAAGAAGATTCAAAGAGAGTGAGATGCCAGCTCCTTTCATTCAGTCAGTAGCTTCAAACATTTCTGGTATATGAAAAACATGTTTTTCAATGGCAAAAATCAATGAATATTGTAAATGCACAAACAGTAATATCTCCACATTGCAAGGTGCAATTCTGAAATTTTTTGCTTTTTCCTGCTAATCCTAGCATGATAAAGAAGATTCAAAGAGAGTGAGATGCCAGCTCCTTTCATTCAGTCAGTAGCTTCAAACATTTCTGGTATATGAAAAACATGTTTTTCAATGGCAAAAATCAATGAATATTGTAAATGCACAAACAGTAATATCTCCACATTGCACGGTGCAATTCTGAAATTTTTAGCTTTTTCCTGTTAATCCTAGCATGATAAAGAAGATTCAAAGAGAGTGAGATGGGGGGAGTGGCCTGAGCACAGGACGAGATGGCAGCTTGATCCTGAGCTCCCTGAGGGCTAAAACTATAAAGCGACGATAAAAGCAACTTAAGAAGATTTACTCGATCAATTCTTACATGGATTAACTCCCTAAAGCTTAAGGATCATCTGGATACTGAAAAGACTCTCCCTGACCCGTTATTCTGGGAGATATTTCGTTTGGAAGCAGTGAGGTGCGTCCTTGATTTCATGCCAGTCGTGGGTATTGTGACATAGACCTGCAGGCTTGCAGGTCTGTGTGTCTCTGCAAGGGGACCCTCCCTACTCCCTTCCTCTGGACCTAGGAACACTGTTTATCGGGTGCTATCGGACAATTTGCAAAGGATTCATATTTTGAGGAAGGTGGCAAGGAGCCCTTAAAGCCTGCTCTGCTGTTGTGGGAGGCCGGTGGCTGTGGGACGAGCCGATTATATACTTCAGCTTTTACAGCCTGTGCTGGGAAGTAACAAGGACCGAGTCCTAACTACACCCACGGGACCCTGTAGCCCTGAAAACGGCCCCACTGTACTGAACCACCAGCCAGCAAGCTGTCCCTGCCTGCTATCCACCCCACTACCAGCTGCGACCGGGGGTAAGACTCCTACAGAGATACCACCGCCCGGCGCTGTACCACCCTGCTACTAGCTGCGACCAGTGACAGGATCCCGGAAGTTAAAAACACCGGCCGGCACTTTCTGTGGAGGATCGCGGACCCCGGGGACCTTCCAGATCTACAATCAAGTAAGAAGATTGTGAGACCGGAGCCCTGAGAAGTCCAGCACACGGACGCCAAGCTACGGGACCTTCCTGCTTCAGGACGCCGGCAGCAGCCCGAAGACCCGGCCCTGCTCACAGCTGACGCGGCTACACAGAGGAGAGGAACTGTAGATTTCATCATAAAAAGGTCAGACAAGCCCTGGCTGATGCCAGGGCTATTATCGTGACTCTGTGAGGCTATTGTCTGGGGTCTGGTGGCGGCGGTGTCCCTTTTATTTTGTGGAGCGGTCCTCCCTCTCCCTCCTGCTGACGGGCGCTGCTTGTGTCTGCGGCCGGGATCCCTGCCTCTTGCTACGGCTGTTCCCTGGGTTCGGGGGCTGTTCCGGTGGTGGCGGTTCCCCCTCCTTAGTTCCGGAGCCGCTCCGCTCCTGGCTCTGCCCCTGTCTCCCTTCTAAAGACCGGCGCTGCCGGTGTATAGGGCTTGCAGCCCCACATCCCCCGGGGCTGATTTACAAGCGGCGGTGTCTCCCTCCTGCTTCTGGGGGGGCCGCTTTGTCCCTCCCCACCAGTAACTGACAGGTGCCACCGGTCCCCGCGCTCCGCTCCACCTATTCCCGTTGTGCCGCTCTGCTGACTGTGCCCCTCCGGTGTTGGGACCCTACAGACCCCTGTGACTGCCTCCCCCTCTTGTGCTGGTGTTGCTGCGCTCTGATCTTGCCCTTGGTCCTTCCCTGCAGCGGCACCGCTGCCCTCCTCTGCCTCATATCCATAATCAGCTGATAGATTCAATTCTCCCGCCCCCTGCTGCAGCGTCCTCTGTACTGCTGTCCATGGTGCTGATCAAATTCTCCTGCCCTCTGCTGCGGCGTAGCTCTGCACTGCTATCCATGGTGCTGATTTGAGCTGCTGTCCATGGTGCTGATTTCAGTCAAACTCTCCTGCCCCTGCTACAGCGTCGCTCTGTTCTGCTGTCCAAGGTGCTGATTTTACATTAGTTAATTCTCTTGCCTCCTGCTGTAACATCGCTTTGCACTGCTGTCCATGGTACTGATTTTATATCAGTACTGATACAGAGGTCCATCAAACATCAAACTTTGGACAAACATTTAATTGTGAGACTTGACTTTGAGGAGGGGTGGAGGTTAGGAGGAATTGCTTCTGCCATATATATACTGTGATTTCGCTACCTGATATACATATAACAGTTGGTGCCCATGGAACTCTACAGATCTGCAAGTTTCCACAATAATTAGTTTTCTGTTAAGAACTATATGTGCCTTTTATTTTTATCCCTCAGGTCAAGTTTACTATTTCTCTTGATATTTTTGATTGTGATTTACATTTAAAGGATTGCATTCTAGGGGGTACATAATTCTGCAGTCTTTAAGGGTATTGATTGCCTCTTATTGGAGTGATATTTGTTTAATGCTAATTTCTTCCAGTCATTGTTCCTAGTCATTTTGCTACTCTAAAGTCTTCTATCCACTCTCTAGCTTAAATATTCCCATTGTCTTTTTGGTGTTTTCCTTATATATACACTTAGGACTTATTTTTTTTTTTTTTTTTTTACAATGGCGGCTAACAAAAAAAATACCCAAAAGTCTTTGGAAGCTCCCCTTAAAACTAGTGTGGTAAGAGCGAAGTCCTCCCAACGTTCTTCATTTTCAAATCCTTCAGAGGATACTGTCAATACCATTAGTCCACTTAAGTCCAGATCACCTCATAGAAATCCTGACGATAGACAGAGTTTTAAAGTAAGCTCTCCCACCAAAGACTCTGCTAAAAGTCTATTTTCTCCAAAACCACAGAGAATTCATGACGCTAAACCTGCCCCTTCCACCGTAGTTAAAGAAAAAAAAGTGGAAGAGATGGACATTTCCATCTCATCAAAGAGAAGGGATCCAGGAGCTTGGAGCAACAAATATTCCTCACTGGCCACGAGTTCGGAGGAGGAATCCTCGGACACGTCTCCCAATCCTAGTCCAGATAAGAGACGTGCCAAAAAGGACGTCTCCCCTTCGTCTTCAGACCCTACGCCTAGTGTCCCGGCCAAAATACCCATTTCTCAAGAGTTGGGAAATACCGACCTTGGTTCATATCTGGACAATCTTTTAAAGACGATTGACAGAAATATGAAACTGGGCTTTGAGAAACAGGTAGACACCATGAAATCTACTTTGGAAGCTTTTGGAGTTAAATTGGAGGAAAACACTAAAAGACTTGAAACGGTGGAGGATAAGGTAGAGTCTGTTTCTTCTGATAATTTGGAAATTAAATCCGAGCTCAAAAGACTTAGATTAAAAGTTGCGGATTTGGAGGATAGGAGTAGGAGAAATAATTTGAAGATTAGGGGCATATCTGAGGATGTTTCTCCCTCGGATATCTCGGCTTTTCTCAAAGACTTTTTTCACAAGACAATCCCATCCCTTTCTGAGCAGGATCTTATCATTGATAGGGCCCATCGCTTATTTCGTCCGACCTCCATTTCCTCGGATCTTCCTAGAGATGTAATAGCTAGGTTGCATTTCTTCTCGACCAAAGAGAGAATCTTGAATTATATCAGGGAAAATAGGACTTTTCCAGAGCCTTTCTCACACCTAAAAATCTTCTCCGATTTTTCCAAAGAAACCATGGATGCAAGAAGGTCATACAAATTGATCACAGATAGACTGAGGGATATGAATATCCCATATAGGTGGGGCTTTCCAGTAAAGTTGCTGATTTTCTTTAACCGGAAAACATTCACTCTTACAGATCCTGATGAAGGCCCCAAATTTTTTGATTTTATAAAAGACATTCCCTACAAAGTTACAAAGGCACCCCACCGCTGAAATGATAAACACTACTCCCTCGGGAGCCCTCTTTAAAAATAATCTCATTTTATCACCTCACCTAACATGCTATAATAAATTTATCATTCTTCTTATATTTAGCCTTCATGGTTTGTCCACATTATTTTTCCCCCCAATCTGAGGGAGAACCTTTTCGGTGAAGGTTCCCTCAGGAGATTTTTTGATTCGTTTTTTTTTTCTTTTTCTTTGAATATTTGGTTATTGTTATTACTATCTTTGAATTAATATTAGGGATATTGTATTCCAGCTTTGATTGTCGGCTGATTATTTTTTGGGAATTTGTTGGACCAACTGACCCCTCTCCTTTTGACTTACTTTAATTATTAATTTACCTATGCCTATCAAGATCATCACCTATAATGTAAGAGGCCTAAACAGTCCCAATAAGAGATTCTCCCTTTGGAAGGAATTGGGTCATCTTGGTGCTGATGTTGCGTGTCTTCAGGAGACAAGGTTTGCCGAGGGAAAACACCCTACTTTCACCCACAAACGCTACCCTCATATATTTGAATCCACTAGCGACCGGAAAAAAGCCGGTGTAGCTACAGTGATCAGAGATTCTGTCCCATTTGAGTTTTTAGATCAGCATAAAGATGTCAATGGAAGGTTCCATATATTGCTCTGTAAACTGAATAATCATGAGTGCACTGTTGTTAACCTATACGCCCCAAATAAAAAGCAAATACCCTTTTTGAATAAGGTTTTTAGAAAGGTTGAAGAGGTTAGGAGAGGCGAATTGATTTTTTTGGGAGACTTCAACATGGTCCCGGACGGGCATATGGACTCTTCCTCCCCCAGCCGTCATTTATACCCGACGCTAAATAACTGGCTTTATAAAAACGAACTATTTGATACATTTAGATGTCTGCAAACTACCTCCAAAGAATTCTCCCATTTTTCGGATGCGCACCAAACGGCCTCTAGAATAGACTTAATAATAACTGACGTTTTTTCTTTACCCAAATTCTCTAACGTTTCTATAGGTCTTAGGTCTCTATCAGATCATGCCCCTACGTCATGTGAAATTCATATTGGTCCTCTTATTAAAAATGGATTTCTTTGGAAATGTAGATCTTCACTTATTCATAACCCCAAAAACAAAAAAATTATTGAAAAAGCTATTTCTGATTATTTTAGGGAGAATGATACCCCAGATTTATCTAATCCCTTCTCCAGCTGGTGCGCTCACAAGGCCGTCCTTCGTGGTGTACTAATGCAGATATCCTCATTTGAAAAAAAAGAAAAAAGATCAAAAATTAATTCTCTTCAAAAACTGATTAGGGAAAAAGAATTAGAGCAAATTAATCTTCCTTCCCCTTCCCCAATAATTCAAAAAGAACTCTCAAATTTAAGGGTAGAGCTAAAATCAGAAATTTCTTCCTCCTATGATGCAATTATTCGGAAATCAAAATTTAATTACTATGCGGCTCTAAATAAACCTACCCGCTTTATGGCCCGCCTAGTCAAATGTAAAAGAGCAATTAATAGAATAGATAAAATAAAAAACAATAGTGGAATAACGTTTTGCCACCCTAAAGATATAGTGAACCAGTTTGCAAATTTTTACAAAAAACTCTACAACATCAAAACTGATCCTCTAATTTCCCATCCTCACCCAGATGCAATCAACAAATTTTTATCCTCCATTAACCTACCGAAATTGAGCCCTCTGGATCATGAGTCATTGAATAAGCCTTTTTCTAACCTTGAAATTATTAACACAATAAAGCAACTTAAAGATTTCAAGGCTCCGGGTCCAGATGGGTTCATTAATGAGTATTATAAAACTTTTTGTGACCTACTTTCTTCCCCTCTCACGAAAATTTTCAATCATGCTTCCTCAATAAGCTCCTTCCCCTCAGAAATGCTGGAAGCCACCATTACCCTAATACCCAAGTCTAAGGATGAGAGAGATAATGTTAAAAATTATAGGCCCATTTCGCTAATTAACACTGATATTAAGATATATTCGAAAATTCTGGCCAATCGTTTATCGACTATTCTCCCATCTCTCATCAACGATGATCAGATTGGCTTCGTTGGTGGGAGGCAAGCAACTGATGGCTCTAGAAGACTTCTGAATATTATTAAGGTGATAAATACGGCGAAACTCTCAACTTCATTGCTTGCTTTAGACGCTGAAAAAGCTTTCGACAGGTTAAATTGGCTATACCTTAAACTCACCCTTATTAAATTTGGTTTTGATAACAAATTTCTCTCTTCAATTATGGCCCTCTATTCTAACCCCCAAGCAAAAATTTATGTTAACAATTATCTCTCAAATCCAATCCCTATCACAAATGGTACTAGACAGGGTTGCCCACTTTCCCCCCTTCTCTTTGTCCTGGCTATGGAGCCTTTGGCACAGAGGATTAGAGAAAACACTGACATTAGGGGGATTTCTACCCCATCTCGAGAATTTAAAATTGGCCTCTTTGCAGATGATGTTATGCTTTCCTTGCTGGACCCAGTAAATTCGGTTGCGGAGGTTTCAAAGGTTCTAGAACTATTCTCTCAGATTTCTTATTTTAAAATTAACAATGAGAAGTCTAAACTTTTGAATATTAATCTGGACCGCCAGACGAGAGAGGTTTTACACTCGAGATTTTCCTTTGGTCTGGCTAAACGCAATCTGACTTATTTGGGGATCAGTATTGGTAAATCTATTAATTCAACAATCTCTGACAATCTGGTTCTGATTGATGACATCGTCCGAGGAGATTTGATGGATTTTATGAAAAGAGATTTGTCGTGGTGGGGTAGAGTCCTCTCTATCAAGATGTTTGTTCTTCCCAAAATTTTGTATTTTTTCCGCAACCTACCTTTATCTATTTCCCATATCTTTATTCAAAAAATTCAAAATCAGATTAATTCTTATGTCTGGGATAATAAACGTGCGAGGATATCTGCTGATATATTGTACAAGAATAAAAGTAACGGAGGTCTGAGCCATCCTAATATTTCCGCTTACTATCTGGCAAACCTTATCAAACAGAGCAGTTACTGGTTTAATTCTGACAGCCCCCCAGCTTGGATGATTCTGGAGACCTTCTTAAATAACGGTTCTTCTCCTCGTGAATTGTTACTCAGGCATCTCTTTAGACAGTGTACTCATGATTCTTCCCACCCTATTTTCCAGGCGATCATTGACGCCTGGAAAAAAATCACCAAAAAAAAGAAAAAGAGTCCTTTAAAAGATTCTGATATGGATAAGCTTTCCCTTGTCAAAAAATTTCCAATTGGTTTTGTCGCTGATCTGTATAACTCTTCCATTCCAGATCAATGGGACATTAAAGGGTTAAGGAAAATTGGAGACTTGTATGAAGCTTCTGTCTTTATCCCTTTCCAAATTCTTAAGAAAAGATTCAATTTGCCTTTTTCTGATTTCTTTTTATACTCTCATTTAAAGAGCATTATTCTGGAATTCATTTCTAGCAAATTTATCGTTTCCGAAATCTCGGTGAACCTGTTAAGTAACCCATCCCATAAGATTTTTTGGAGCCTGAGACACCTATATAACAGCTTCAATAATGACCTCTCTTTCCAAAAACATCTTTACATGATTCGATGGGAAAAGGACCTAAAACTCAATTTCCAATCCGACCAATGGGAGAATGCTCTTCTTTTCTCACAAGCCTCTAATATATCTATGCCCTTACAAGAGGCCTACTTCAAAATTTTAACCAGATGGTACTACACTCCAATCAGGCTCCACTATATAAAGCCCAGCAACTCTCCCCTCTGTTGGAGGGAGTGCGGCCTTAGGGGAGATCTGTTACATCTCTTTTGGAGCTGCCCTAAAATCCGCAATCTATGGGCTCAGATCTCTTCTTTGGTAGATGATCTCTTGGGCAGACCACTAATATTGACCCCTCAAAGGGCTTTACTATCCTTGGATCTTGAATCATACAAGTCGTTTGAAAGATCTTTGGTGATTCATTTATTCTCAGTTTGTAAGAATACATTGGCTTTTTATTGGAGAAAGTCACATGTCCCCACTTTGGAGGACTTAGTTGATAAGATGAATCTCCATAGAATATTTGAACTCAGATTTGCCCTTATTAACAATAATTTACTTAAATTTTCTAAGAAGTGGGATATTTGGTCCATTAAGTTCCCTCAACCATCTCATAATGCTGGAATATGTTAATAGGTGTTACATGTTTAGCTTATTAATATGTTTAATTTTGCTAATATGATAGTAGTGTGTGTTTAATTGTTCAAGTTATCTATTATCGTGTTTATTATTTGACGAACAAATTTCTCCCACCTTCCCTGATTATTCCATTCCCGTTTGTACCCTTTCCCTTCCCCTTCCTTGGAATTACCCCTTCCCACGAATATTCTTATTTCACTACTTTATGCTACGATTGTTATTCCCCTGTTAAACTGTTTATTAAAAATAAAAAAATATGGTAAAACAAAGAGAGTGAGATGCCAGCTCCTTTCATTCAGTCAGTAGCTTCAAACATTTCTGGTATATGAAAAACATGTTTTTCAATGGCAAAAATCAATGAATATTGTAAATGCACAGTAATATCTCCACATTGCAAGGTGCAATTCTGAAATTTTTTGCTTTTTCCTGCTAATCCTAGCATGATAAAGAAGATTCAAAGAGAGTGAGATGCCAGCTCCTTTCATTCAGTCAGTAGCTTCAAACATTTCTGGTATATGAAAAACATGTTTTTCAATGGCAAAAATCAATGAATATTGTAAATGCACAAACAGTAATATCTCCACATTGCACGGTGCAATTATGAAATTTTTAGCTTTTTCCTGTTAATCCTAGCATGATAAAGATTCAAAGAGAGTGAGATGCCAGCTCCTTTCATTCAGTCAGTAGCTTCAAACATTTCTGGTATATGAAAAACATGTTTTTCAATGGCAAAAATCAATGAATATTGTAAATGCACAAACAGTAATATTTCCACATTGCAAGGTGCAATTCTGAAATTTTTTGCTTTTTCCTGCTAATCCTAGCATGATAAAGAAGATTCAAAGAGAGTGAGATGCCAGCTCCTTTCATTCAGTCAGTAGCTTCAAACATTTCTGGTATATGAAAAACATGTTTTTCAATGGCAAAAATCAATGAATATTGTAAATGCACAAACAGTAATATCTCCACATTGCACGGTGCAATTCTGAAATTTTTAGCTTTTTCCTGTTAATCCTAGCATGATAAAGAAGATTCAAAGAGAGTGAGATGCCAGCTCCTTTCATTCAGTCAGTAGCTTCAAACATTTCTGGTATATGAAAAACATGTTTTTCAATGGCAAAAATCAATGAATATTGTAAATGCACAAACAGTAATATCTCCACATTGCAAGGTGCAATTCTGAAATTTTTTGCTTTTTCCTGCTAATCCTAGCATGATAAAGAAGATTCAAAGAGAGTGAGATGCCAGCTCCTTTCATTCAGTCAGTAGCTTCAAACATTTCTGGTATATGAAAAACATGTTTTTCAATGGCAAAAATCAATGAATATTGTAAATGCACAAACAGTAATATCTCCACATTGCACGGTGCAATTCTGAAATTTTTAGCTTTTTCCTGTTAATCCTAGCATGATAAAGAAGATTCAAAGAGAGTGAGATGCCAGCTCCTTTCATTCAGTCAGTAGCTTCAAACATTTCTGGTATATGAAAAACATGTTTTTCAATGGCAAAAATCAATGAATATTGTAAATGCACAAACAGTAATATCTCCACATTGCAAGGTGCAATTCTGAAATTTTTTGCTTTTTCCTGCTAATCCTAGCATGATAAAGAAGATTCAAAGACAGTGAGATGCCAGCTCCTTTCATTCAGTCAGTAGCTTCAAACATTTCTGGTATATGAAAAACATGTTTTTCAATGGCAAAAATCAATGAATATTGTAAATGCACAAACAGTAATATCTCCACATTGCACGGTGCAATTATGAAATTTTTAGCTTTTTCCTGTTAATCCTAGCATGATAAAGAAGATTCAAAGAGAGTGAGATGCCAGCTCCTTTCATTCAGTCAGTAGCTTCAAACATTTCTGGTATATGAAAAACATGTTTTTCAATGGCAAAAATCAATGAATATTGTAAATGCACAAACAGTAATATCTCCACATTGCAAGGTGCAATTCTGAAATTTTTTGCTTTTTCCTGCTAATCCTAGCATGATAAAGAAGATTCAAAGAGAGTGAGATGCCAGCTCCTTTCATTCAGTCAGTAGCTTCAAACATTTCTGGTATATGAAAAACATGTTTTTCAATGGCAAAAATCAATGAATATTGTAAATGCACAAACAGTAATATCTCAACATTGCACGGTGCAATTCTGAAATTTTTAGCTTTTTCCTGTTAATCCTAGCATGATAAAGAAGATTCAAAGAGAGTGAGATGCCAGCTCCTTTCATTCAGTCAGTAGCCTCAAACATTTCTGGTATATGAAAAACATGTTTTTCAATGGCAAAAATCAATGAATATTGTAAATGCACAAACAGTAATATCTCCACATTGCAAGGTGCAATTCTGAAATTTTTTGCTTTTTCCTGTTAATCCTAGCATGATAAAGAAGATTCAAAGAGAGTGAGATGCCAGCTCCTTTCATTCAGTCAGTAGCTTCAAACATTTCTGGTATATGAAAAACATGTTTTTCAATGGCAAAAATCAATGAATATTGTAAATGCACAAACAGTAATATCTCCACATTGCAAGGTGCAATTCTGAAATTTTTTGCTTTTTCCTGCTAATCCTAGCATGATAAAGAAGATTCAAAGAGAGTGAGATGCCAGCTCCTTTCATTCAGTCAGTAGCTTCAAACATTTCTGGTATATGAAAAACATGTTTTTCAATGGCAAAAATCAATGAATATTGTAAATGCACAAACAGTAATATCTCAACATTGCACGGTGCAATTCTGAAATTTTTAGCTTTTTCCTGTTAATCCTAGCATGATAAAGAAGATTCAAAGAGAGTGAGATGCCAGCTCCTTTCATTCAGTCAGTAGCCTCAAACATTTCTGGTATATGAAAAACATGTTTTTCAATGGCAAAAATCAATGAATATTGTAAATGCACAAACAGTAATATCTCCACATTGCAAGGTGCAATTCTGAAATTTTTTGCTTTTTCCTGTTAATCCTAGCATGATAAAGAAGATTCAAAGAGAGTGAGATGCCAGCTCCTTTCATTCAGTCAGTAGCTTCAAACATTTCTGGTATATGAAAAACATGTTTTTCAATGGCAAAAATCAATGAATATTGTAAATGCACAAACAGTAATATCTCCACATTGCAAGGTGCAATTCTGAAATTTTTTGCTTTTTCCTGCTAATCCTAGCATGATAAAGAAGATTCAAAGAGAGTGAGATGCCAGCTCCTTTCATTCAGTCAGTAGCTTCAAACATTTCTGGTATATGAAAAACATGTTTTTCAATGGCAAAAATCAATGAATATTGTAAATGCACAAACAGTAATATCTCCACATTGCACGGTGCAATTCTGAAATTTTTAGCTTTTTCCTGTTAATCCTAGCATGATAAAGAAGATTCAAAGAGAGTGAGATGCCAGCTCCTTTCATTCAGTCAGTAGCTTCAAACATTTCTGGTATATGAAAAACATGTTTTTCAATGGCAAAAATCAATGAATATTGTAAATGCACAGTAATATCTCCACATTGCAAGGTGCAATTCTGAAATTTTTTGCTTTTTCCTGCTAATCCTAGCATGATAAAGAAGATTCAAAGAGAGTGAGATGCCAGCTCCTTTCATTCAGTCAGTAGCTTCAAACATTTCTGGTATATGAAAAACATGTTTTTCAATGGCAAAAATCAATGAATATTGTAAATGCACAAACAGTAATATCTCCACATTGCACGGTGCAATTATGAAATTTTTAGCTTTTTCCTGTTAATCCTAGCATGATAAAGAAGATTCAAAGAGAGTGAGATGCCAGCTCCTTTCATTCAGTCAGTAGCTTCAAACATTTCTGGTATATGAAAAACATGTTTTTCAATGGCAAAAATCAATGAATATTGTAAATGCACAGTAATATCTCCACATTGCAAGGTGCAATTCTGAAATTTTTTGCTTTTTCCTGCTAATCCTAGCATGATAAAGAAGATTCAAAGAGAGTGAGATGCCAGCTCCTTTCATTCAGTCAGTAGCTTCAAACATTTCTGGTATATGAAAAACATGTTTTTCAATGGCAAAAATCAATGAATATTGTAAATGCACAAACAGTAATATCTCCACATTGCACGGTGCAATTATGAAATTTTTAGCTTTTTCCTGTTAATCCTAGCATGATAAAGATTCAAAGAGAGTGAGATGCCAGCTCCTTTCATTCAGTCAGTAGCTTCAAACATTTCTGGTATATGAAAAACATGTTTTTCAATGGCAAAAATCAATGAATATTGTAAATGCACAAACAGTAATATCTCCACATTGCAAGGTGCAATTCTGAAATTTTTTGCTTTTTCCTGCTAATCCTAGCATGATAAAGAAGATTCAAAGAGAGTGAGATGCCAGCTCCTTTCATTCAGTCAGTAGCTTCAAACATTTCTGGTATATGAAAAACATGTTTTTCAATGGCAAAAATCAATGAATATTGTAAATGCACAAACAGTAATATCTCCACATTGCACGGTGCAATTCTGAAATTTTTAGCTTTTTCCTGTTAATCCTAGCATGATAAAGAAGATTCAAAGAGAGTGAGATGCCAGCTCCTTTCATTCAGTCAGTAGCTTCAAACATTTCTGGTATATGAAAAACATGTTTTTCAATGGCAAAAATCAATGAATATTGTAAATGCACAAACAGTAATATCTCCACATTGCAAGGTGCAATTCTGAAATTTTTTGCTTTTTCCTGCTAATCCTAGCATGATAAAGAAGATTCAAAGAGAGTGAGATGCCAGCTCCTTTCATTCAGTCAGTAGCTTCAAACATTTCTGGTATATGAAAAACATGTTTTTCAATGGCAAAAATCAATGAATATTGTAAATGCACAAACAGTAATATCTCCACATTGCACGGTGCAATTCTGAAATTTTTAGCTTTTTCCTGTTAATCCTAGCATGATAAAGAAGATTCAAAGAGAGTGAGATGCCAGCTCCTTTCATTCAGTCAGTAGCTTCAAACATTTCTGGTATATGAAAAACATGTTTTTCAATGGCAAAAATCAATGAATATTGTAAATGCACAAACAGTAATATCTCCACATTGCAAGGTGCAATTCTGAAATTTTTTGCTTTTTCCTGCTAATCCTAGCATGATAAAGAAGATTCAAAGACAGTGAGATGCCAGCTCCTTTCATTCAGTCAGTAGCTTCAAACATTTCTGGTATATGAAAAACATGTTTTTCAATGGCAAAAATCAATGAATATTGTAAATGCACAAACAGTAATATCTCCACATTGCACGGTGCAATTATGAAATTTTTAGCTTTTTCCTGTTAATCCTAGCATGATAAAGAAGATTCAAAGAGAGTGAGATGCCAGCTCCTTTCATTCAGTCAGTAGCTTCAAACATTTCTGGTATATGAAAAACATGTTTTTCAATGGCAAAAATCAATGAATATTGTAAATGCACAAACAGTAATATCTCCACATTGCAAGGTGCAATTCTGAAATTTTTTGCTTTTTCCTGCTAATCCTAGCATGATAAAGAAGATTCAAAGAGAGTGAGATGCCAGCTCCTTTCATTCAGTCAGTAGCTTCAAACATTTCTGGTATATGAAAAACATGTTTTTCAATGGCAAAAATCAATGAATATTGTAAATGCACAAACAGTAATATCTCAACATTGCACGGTGCAATTCTGAAATTTTTAGCTTTTTCCTGTTAATCCTAGCATGATAAAGAAGATTCAAAGAGAGTGAGATGCCAGCTCCTTTCATTCAGTCAGTAGCCTCAAACATTTCTGGTATATGAAAAACATGTTTTTCAATGGCAAAAATCAATGAATATTGTAAATGCACAAACAGTAATATCTCCACATTGCAAGGTGCAATTCTGAAATTTTTTGCTTTTTCCTGCTAATCCTAGCATGATAAAGAAGATTCAAAGAGAGTGAGATGCCAGCTCCTTTCATTCAGTCAGTAGCTTCAAACATTTCTGGTATATGAAAAACATGTTTTTCAATGGCAAAAATCAATGAATATTGTAAATGCACAAACAGTAATATCTCCACATTGCACGGTGCAATTCTGAAATTTTTAGCTTTTTCCTGTTAATCCTAGCATGATAAAGAAGATTCAAAGAGAGTGAGATGCCAGCTCCTTTCATTCAGTCAGTAGCTTCAAACATTTCTGGTATATGAAAAACATGTTTTTCAATGGCAAAAATCAATGAATATTGTAAATGCACAGTAATATCTCCACATTGCAAGGTGCAATTCTGAAATTTTTTGCTTTTTCCTGCTAATCCTAGCATGATAAAGAAGATTCAAAGAGAGTGAGATGCCAGCTCCTTTCATTCAGTCAGTAGCTTCAAACATTTCTGGTATATGAAAAACATGTTTTTCAATGGCAAAAATCAATGAATATTGTAAATGCACAAACAGTAATATCTCCACATTGCACGGTGCAATTATGAAATTTTTAGCTTTTTCCTGTTAATCCTAGCATGATAAAGAAGATTCAAAGAGAGTGAGATGCCAGCTCCTTTCATTCAGTCAGTAGCTTCAAACATTTCTGGTATATGAAAAACATGTTTTTCAATGGCAAAAATCAATGAATATTGTAAATGCACAAACAGTAATAACTCCACATTGCAAGGTGCAATTCTGAAATTTTTTGCTTTTTCCTGCTAATCCTAGCATGATAAAGAAGATTCAAAGAGAGTGAGATGCCAGCTCCTTTCATTCAGTCAGTAGCTTCAAACATTTCTGGTATATGAAAAACATGTTTTTCAATGGCAAAAATCAATGAATATTGTAAATGCACAAACAGTAATATCTCCACATTGCAAGGTGCAATTCTGAAATTTTTTGCTTTTTCCTGCTAATCCTAGCATGATAAAGAAGATTCAAAGAGAGTGAGATGCCAGCTCCTTTCATTCAGTCAGTAGCTTCAAACATTTCTGGTATATGAAAAACGTTTTTCAATGGCAAAAATCAATGAATATTGTAAATGCACAAACTATCTCCACATTGCACGGTGCAATGCTGAAATTTTTAGCTTTTTCCTGTTAATCCTAGCATGATAAAGAAGATTCAAAGAGAGTGAGATGCCAGCTCCTTTCATTCAGTCAGTAGCTTCAAACATTTCTGGTATATGAAAAACATGTTTTTCAATGGCAAAAATCAATGAATATTGTAAATGCACAAACAGTAATATCTCCACATTGCAAGGTGCAATTCTGAAATTTTTTGCTTTTTCCTGTTAATCCTAGCATGATGAAGATTCAAAGAGAGTGAGATGCCAGCTCCTTTCATTCAGTCAGTAGCTTCAAACATTTCTGGTATATGAAAAACGTTTTTCAATGGCAAAAATCAATGAATATTGTAAATGCACAAACAGTAATATCTCCACATTGCAAGGTGCAATTCTGAAATTTTTTGCTTTTTCCTGCTAATCCTAGCATGATAAAGAAGATTCAGAGTGAGATGCCAGCTCCTTTCATTCAGTCAGTAGCTTCAAACATTTCTGGTATATGAAAAACATGTTTTTCAATGGCAAAAATCAATGAATATTGTAAATGCACAAACAGTAATATCTCCACATTGCACGGTGCAATTATGAAATTTTTAGCTTTTTCCTGTTAATCCTAGCATGATAAAGAAGATTCAAAGAGAGTGAGATGCCAGCTCCTTTCATTCAGTCAGTAGCTTCAAACATTTCTGGTATATGAAAAACATGTTTTTCAATGGCAAAAATCAATGAATATTGTAAATGCACAAACAGTAATATCTCCACATTGCAAGGTGCAATTCTGAAATTTTTTGCTTTTTCCTGCTAATCCTAGCATGATAAAGAAGATTCAAAGAGAGTGAGATGCCAGCTCCTTTCATTCAGTCAGTAGCTTCAAACATTTCTGGTATATGAAAAACATGTTTTTCAATGGCAAAAATCAATGAATATTGTAAATGCACAAACAGTAATATCTCCACATTGCACGGTGCAATTCTGAAATTTTTAGCTTTTTCCTGTTAATCCTAGCATGATAAAGAAGATTCAAAGAGAGTGAGATGCCAGCTCCTTTCATTCAGTCAGTAGCTTCAAACATTTCTGGTATATGAAAAACATGTTTTTCAATGGCAAAAATCAATGAATATTGTAAATGCACAAACAGTAATATCTCCACATTGCAAGGTGCAATTCTGAAATTTTTTGCTTTTTCCTGCTAATCCTAGCATGATAAAGAAGATTCAAAGAGAGTGAGATGCCAGCTCCTTTCATTCAGTCAGTAGCTTCAAACATTTCTGGTATATGAAAAACATGTTTTTCAATGGCAAAAATCAATGAATATTGTAAATGCACAAACAGTAATATCTCCACATTGCACGGTGCAATTCTGAAATTTTTAGCTTTTTCCTGTTAATCCTAGCATGATAAAGAAGATTCAAAGAGAGTGAGATGCCAGCTCCTTTCATTCAGTCAGTAGCTTCAAACATTTCTGGTATATGAAAAACATGTTTTTCAATGGCAAAAATCAATGAATATTGTAAATGCACAGTAATATCTCCACATTGCAAGGTGCAATTCTGAAATTTTTTGCTTTTTCCTGCTAATCCTAGCATGATAAAGAAGATTCAAAGAGAGTGAGATGCCAGCTCCTTTCATTCAGTCAGTAGCTTCAAACATTTCTGGTATATGAAAAACATGTTTTTCAATGGCAAAAATCAATGAATATTGTAAATGCACAAACAGTAATATCTCCACATTGCACGGTGCAATTATGAAATTTTTAGCTTTTTCCTGTTAATCCTAGCATGATAAAGAAGATTCAAAGAGAGTGAGATGCCAGCTCCTTTCATTCAGTCAGTAGCTTCAAACATTTCTGGTATATGAAAAACATGTTTTTCAATGGCAAAAATCAATGAATATTGTAAATGCACAAACAGTAATAACTCCACATTGCAAGGTGCAATTCTGAAATTTTTTGCTTTTTCCTGCTAATCCTAGCATGATAAAGAAGATTCAAAGAGAGTGAGATGCCAGCTCCTTTCATTCAGTCAGTAGCTTCAAACATTTCTGGTATATGAAAAACATGTTTTTCAATGGCAAAAATCAATGAATATTGTAAATGCACAAACAGTAATATCTCCACATTGCAAGGTGCAATTCTGAAATTTTTTGCTTTTTCCTGCTAATCCTAGCATGATAAAGAAGATTCAAAGAGAGTGAGATGCCAGCTCCTTTCATTCAGTCAGTAGCTTCAAACATTTCTGGTATATGAAAAACGTTTTTCAATGGCAAAAATCAATGAATATTGTAAATGCACAAACTATCTCCACATTGCACGGTGCAATGCTGAAATTTTTAGCTTTTTCCTGTTAATCCTAGCATGATAAAGAAGATTCAAAGAGAGTGAGATGCCAGCTCCTTTCATTCAGTCAGTAGCTTCAAACATTTCTGGTATATGAAAAACATGTTTTTCAATGGCAAAAATCAATGAATATTGTAAATGCACAAACAGTAATATCTCCACATTGCAAGGTGCAATTCTGAAATTTTTTGCTTTTTCCTGTTAATCCTAGCATGATAAAGAAGATTCAAAGAGAGTGAGATGCCAGCTCCTTTCATTCAGTCAGTAGCTTCAAACATTTCTGGTATATGAAAAACATGTTTTTCAATGGCAAAAATCAATGAATATTGTAAATGCACAAACAGTAATATCTCCACATTGCAAGGTGCAATTCTGAAATTTTTTGCTTTTTCCTGCTAATCCTAGCATGATAAAGAAGATTCAAAGAGAGTGAGATGCCAGCTCCTTTCATTCAGTCAGTAGCTTCAAACATTTCTGGTATATGAAAAACATGTTTTTCAATGGCAAAAATCAATGAATATTGTAAATGCACAAACAGTAATATCTCCACATTGCACGGTGCAATTCTGAAATTTTTAGCTTTTTCCTGTTAATCCTAGCATGATAAAGAAGATTCAAAGAGAGTGAGATGCCAGCTCCTTTCATTCAGTCAGTAGCTTCAAACATTTCTGGTATATGAAAAACATGTTTTTCAATGGCAAAAATCAATGAATATTGTAAATGCACAGTAATATCTCCACATTGCAAGGTGCAATTCTGAAATTTTTTGCTTTTTCCTGCTAATCCTAGCATGATAAAGAAGATTCAAAGAGAGTGAGATGCCAGCTCCTTTCATTCAGTCAGTAGCTTCAAACATTTCTGGTATATGAAAAACATGTTTTTCAATGGCAAAAATCAATGAATATTGTAAATGCACAAACAGTAATATCTCCACATTGCACGGTGCAATTCTGAAATTTTTAGCTTTTTCCTGTTAATCCTAGCATGATAAAGAAGATTCAAAGAGAGTGAGATGCCAGCTCCTTTCATTCAGTCAGTAGCTTCAAACATTTCTGGTATATGAAAAACATGTTTTTCAATGGCAAAAATCAATGAATATTGTAAATGCACAAACAGTAATATCTCCACATTGCAAGGTGCAATTCTGAAATTTTTTGCTTTTTCCTGCTAATCCTAGCATGATAAAGAAGATTCAAAGAGAGTGAGATGCCAGCTCCTTTCATTCAGTCAGTAGCTTCAAACATTTCTGGTATATGAAAAACATGTTTTTCAATGGCAAAAATCAATGAATATTGTAAATGCACAAACAGTAATATCTCCACATTGCACGGTGCAATTCTGAAATTTTTAGCTTTTTCCTGTTAATCCTAGCATGATAAAGAAGATTCAAAGAGAGTGAGATGCCAGCTCCTTTCATTCAGTCAGTAGCTTCAAACATTTCTGGTATATGAAAAACATGTTTTTCAATGGCAAAAATCAATGAATATTGTAAATGCACAGTAATATCTCCACATTGCAAGGTGCAATTCTGAAATTTTTTGCTTTTTCCTGCTAATCCTAGCATGATAAAGAAGATTCAAAGAGAGTGAGATGCCAGCTCCTTTCATTCAGTCAGTAGCTTCAAACATTTCTGGTATATGAAAAACATGTTTTTCAATGGCAAAAATCAATGAATATTGTAAATGCACAAACAGTAATATCTCCACATTGCACGGTGCAATTATGAAATTTTTAGCTTTTTCCTGTTAATCCTAGCATGATAAAGAAGATTCAAAGAGAGTGAGATGCCAGCTCCTTTCATTCAGTCAGTAGCTTCAAACATTTCTGGTATATGAAAAACATGTTTTTCAATGGCAAAAATCAATGAATATTGTAAATGCACAAACAGTAATAACTCCACATTGCAAGGTGCAATTCTGAAATTTTTTGCTTTTTCCTGCTAATCCTAGCATGATAAAGAAGATTCAAAGAGAGTGAGATGCCAGCTCCTTTCATTCAGTCAGTAGCTTCAAACATTTCTGGTATATGAAAAACATGTTTTTCAATGGCAAAAATCAATGAATATTGTAAATGCACAAACAGTAATATCTCCACATTGCAAGGTGCAATTCTGAAATTTTTTGCTTTTTCCTGCTAATCCTAGCATGATAAAGAAGATTCAAAGAGAGTGAGATGCCAGCTCCTTTCATTCAGTCAGTAGCTTCAAACATTTCTGGTATATGAAAAACGTTTTTCAATGGCAAAAATCAATGAATATTGTAAATGCACAAACTATCTCCACATTGCACGGTGCAATGCTGAAATTTTTAGCTTTTTCCTGTTAATCCTAGCATGATAAAGAAGATTCAAAGAGAGTGAGATGCCAGCTCCTTTCATTCAGTCAGTAGCTTCAAACATTTCTGGTATATGAAAAACATGTTTTTCAATGGCAAAAATCAATGAATATTGTAAATGCACAAACAGTAATATCTCCACATTGCAAGGTGCAATTCTGAAATTTTTTGCTTTTTCCTGTTAATCCTAGCATGATAAAGAAGATTCAAAGAGAGTGAGATGCCAGCTCCTTTCATTCAGTCAGTAGCTTCAAACATTTCTGGTATATGAAAAACATGTTTTTCAATGGCAAAAATCAATGAATATTGTAAATGCACAAACAGTAATATCTCCACATTGCAAGGTGCAATTCTGAAATTTTTTGCTTTTTCCTGCTAATCCTAGCATGATAAAGAAGATTCAAAGAGAGTGAGATGCCAGCTCCTTTCATTCAGTCAGTAGCTTCAAACATTTCTGGTATATGAAAAACATGTTTTTCAATGGCAAAAATCAATGAATATTGTAAATGCACAAACAGTAATATCTCCACATTGCACGGTGCAATTCTGAAATTTTTAGCTTTTTCCTGTTAATCCTAGCATGATAAAGAAGATTCAAAGAGAGTGAGATGCCAGCTCCTTTCATTCAGTCAGTAGCTTCAAACATTTCTGGTATATGAAAAACATGTTTTTCAATGGCAAAAATCAATGAATATTGTAAATGCACAGTAATATCTCCACATTGCAAGGTGCAATTCTGAAATTTTTTGCTTTTTCCTGCTAATCCTAGCATGATAAAGAAGATTCAAAGAGAGTGAGATGCCAGCTCCTTTCATTCAGTCAGTAGCTTCAAACATTTCTGGTATATGAAAAACATGTTTTTCAATGGCAAAAATCAATGAATATTGTAAATGCACAAACAGTAATATCTCCACATTGCACGGTGCAATTATGAAATTTTTAGCTTTTTCCTGTTAATCCTAGCATGATAAAGATTCAAAGAGAGTGAGATGCCAGCTCCTTTCATTCAGTCAGTAGCTTCAAACATTTCTGGTATATGAAAAACATGTTTTTCAATGGCAAAAATCAATGAATATTGTAAATGCACAAACAGTAATATCTCCACATTGCAAGGTGCAATTCTGAAATTTTTTGCTTTTTCCTGCTAATCCTAGCATGATAAAGAAGATTCAAAGAGAGTGAGATGCCAGCTCCTTTCATTCAGTCAGTAGCTTCAAACATTTCTGGTATATGAAAAACATGTTTTTCAATGGCAAAAATCAATGAATATTGTAAATGCACAAACAGTAATATCTCCACATTGCACGGTGCAATTCTGAAATTTTTAGCTTTTTCCTGTTAATCCTAGCATGATAAAGAAGATTCAAAGAGAGTGAGATGCCAGCTCCTTTCATTCAGTCAGTAGCTTCAAACATTTCTGGTATATGAAAAACATGTTTTTCAATGGCAAAAATCAATGAATATTGTAAATGCACAAACAGTAATATCTCCACATTGCAAGGTGCAATTCTGAAATTTTTTGCTTTTTCCTGCTAATCCTAGCATGATAAAGAAGATTCAAAGAGAGTGAGATGCCAGCTCCTTTCATTCAGTCAGTAGCTTCAAACATTTCTGGTATATGAAAAACATGTTTTTCAATGGCAAAAATCAATGAATATTGTAAATGCACAAACAGTAATATCTCCACATTGCACGGTGCAATTCTGAAATTTTTAGCTTTTTCCTGTTAATCCTAGCATGATAAAGAAGATTCAAAGAGAGTGAGATGCCAGCTCCTTTCATTCAGTCAGTAGCTTCAAACATTTCTGGTATATGAAAAACATGTTTTTCAATGGCAAAAATCAATGAATATTGTAAATGCACAAACAGTAATATCTCCACATTGCAAGGTGCAATTCTGAAATTTTTTGCTTTTTCCTGCTAATCCTAGCATGATAAAGAAGATTCAAAGACAGTGAGATGCCAGCTCCTTTCATTCAGTCAGTAGCTTCAAACATTTCTGGTATATGAAAAACATGTTTTTCAATGGCAAAAATCAATGAATATTGTAAATGCACAAACAGTAATATCTCCACATTGCACGGTGCAATTATGAAATTTTTAGCTTTTTCCTGTTAATCCTAGCATGATAAAGATTCAAAGAGAGTGAGATGCCAGCTCCTTTCATTCAGTCAGTAGCTTCAAACATTTCTGGTATATGAAAAACATGTTTTTCAATGGCAAAAATCAATGAATATTGTAAATGCACAAACAGTAATATCTCCACATTGCAAGGTGCAATTCTGAAATTTTTTGCTTTTTCCTGCTAATCCTAGCATGATAAAGAAGATTCAAAGAGAGTGAGATGCCAGCTCCTTTCATTCAGTCAGTAGCTTCAAACATTTCTGGTATATGAAAAACATGTTTTTCAATGGCAAAAATCAATGAATATTGTAAATGCACAAACAGTAATATCTCAACATTGCACGGTGCAATTCTGAAATTTTTAGCTTTTTCCTGTTAATCCTAGCATGATAAAGAAGATTCAAAGAGAGTGAGATGCCAGCTCCTTTCATTCAGTCAGTAGCCTCAAACATTTCTGGTATATGAAAAACATGTTTTTCAATGGCAAAAATCAATGAATATTGTAAATGCACAAACAGTAATATCTCCACATTGCAAGGTGCAATTCTGAAATTTTTTGCTTTTTCCTGTTAATCCTAGCATGATAAAGAAGATTCAAAGAGAGTGAGATGCCAGCTCCTTTCATTCAGTCAGTAGCTTCAAACATTTCTGGTATATGAAAAACATGTTTTTCAATGGCAAAAATCAATGAATATTGTAAATGCACAGTAATATCTCCACATTGCAAGGTGCAATTCTGAAATTTTTTGCTTTTTCCTGCTAATCCTAGCATGATAAAGAAGATTCAAAGAGAGTGAGATGCCAGCTCCTTTCATTCAGTCAGTAGCTTCAAACATTTCTGGTATATGAAAAACATGTTTTTCAATGGCAAAAATCAATGAATATTGTAAATGCACAAACAGTAATATCTCCACATTGCACGGTGCAATTATGAAATTTTTAGCTTTTTCCTGTTAATCCTAGCATGATAAAGAAGATTCAAAGAGAGTGAGATGCCAGCTCCTTTCATTCAGTCAGTAGCTTCAAACATTTCTGGTATATGAAAAACATGTTTTTCAATGGCAAAAATCAATGAATATTGTAAATGCACAAACAGTAATAACTCCACATTGCAAGGTGCAATTCTGAAATTTTTTGCTTTTTCCTGCTAATCCTAGCATGATAAAGAAGATTCAAAGAGAGTGAGATGCCAGCTCCTTTCATTCAGTCAGTAGCTTCAAACATTTCTGGTATATGAAAAACATGTTTTTCAATGGCAAAAATCAATGAATATTGTAAATGCACAAACAGTAATATCTCCACATTGCAAGGTGCAATTCTGAAATTTTTTGCTTTTTCCTGCTAATCCTAGCATGATAAAGAAGATTCAAAGAGAGTGAGATGCCAGCTCCTTTCATTCAGTCAGTAGCTTCAAACATTTCTGGTATATGAAAAACGTTTTTCAATGGCAAAAATCAATGAATATTGTAAATGCACAAACTATCTCCACATTGCACGGTAAAATGCTGAAATTTTTAGCTTTTTCCTGTTAATCCTAGCATGATAAAGAAGATTCAAAGAGAGTGAGATGCCAGCTCCTTTCATTCAGTCAGTAGCTTCAAACATTTCTGGTATATGAAAAACATGTTTTTCAATGGCAAAAATCAATGAATATTGTAAATGCACAAACAGTAATATCTCCACATTGCAAGGTGCAATTCTGAAATTTTTTGCTTTTTCCTGTTAATCCTAGCATGATGAAGATTCAAAGAGAGTGAGATGCCAGCTCCTTTCATTCAGTCAGTAGCTTCAAACATTTCTGGTATATGAAAAACGTTTTTCAATGGCAAAAATCAATGAATATTGTAAATGCACAAACAGTAATATCTCCACATTGCAAGGTGCAATTCTGAAATTTTTTGCTTTTTCCTGCTAATCCTAGCATGATAAAGAAGATTCAGAGTGAGATGCCAGCTCCTTTCATTCAGTCAGTAGCTTCAAACATTTCTGGTATATGAAAAACATGTTTTTCAATGGCAAAAATCAATGAATATTGTAAATGCACAAACAGTAATATCTCCACATTGCACGGTGCAATTCTGAAATTTTTAGCTTTTTCCTGTTAATCCTAGCATGATAAAGAAGATTCAAAGAGAGTGAGATGCCAGCTCCTTTCATTCAGTCAGTAGCTTCAAACATTTCTGGTATATGAAAAACATGTTTTTCAATGGCAAAAATCAATGAATATTGTAAATGCACAAACAGTAATATCTCCACATTGCAAGGTGCAATTCTGAAATTTTTTGCTTTTTCCTGCTAATCCTAGCATGATAAAGAAGATTCAAAGAGAGTGAGATGCCAGCTCCTTTCATTCAGTCAGTAGCTTCAAACATTTCTGGTATATGAAAAACATGTTTTTCAATGGCAAAAATCAATGAATATTGTAAATGCACAAACAGTAATATCTCCACATTGCACGGTGCAATTCTGAAATTTTTAGCTTTTTCCTGTTAATCCTAGCATGATAAAGAAGATTCAAAGAGAGTGAGATGCCAGCTCCTTTCATTCAGTCAGTAGCTTCAAACATTTCTGGTATATGAAAAACATGTTTTTCAATGGCAAAAATCAATGAATATTGTAAATGCACAAACAGTAATATCTCCACATTGCAAGGTGCAATTCTGAAATTTTTTGCTTTTTCCTGCTAATCCTAGCATGATAAAGAAGATTCAAAGAGAGTGAGATGCCAGCTCCTTTCATTCAGTCAGTAGCTTCAAACATTTCTGGTATATGAAAAACATGTTTTTCAATGGCAAAAATCAATGAATATTGTAAATGCACAAACAGTAATATCTCCACATTGCACGGTGCAATTCTGAAATTTTTAGCTTTTTCCTGTTAATCCTAGCATGATAAAGAAGATTCAAAGAGAGTGAGATGCCAGCTCCTTTCATTCAGTCAGTAGCTTCAAACATTTCTGGTATATGAAAAACATGTTTTTCAATGGCAAAAATCAATGAATATTGTAAATGCACAGTAATATCTCCACATTGCAAGGTGCAATTCTGAAATTTTTTGCTTTTTCCTGCTAATCCTAGCATGATAAAGAAGATTCAAAGAGAGTGAGATGCCAGCTCCTTTCATTCAGTCAGTAGCTTCAAACATTTCTGGTATATGAAAAACATGTTTTTCAATGGCAAAAATCAATGAATATTGTAAATGCACAAACAGTAATATCTCCACATTGCACGGTGCAATTATGAAATTTTTAGCTTTTTCCTGTTAATCCTAGCATGATAAAGAAGATTCAAAGAGAGTGAGATGCCAGCTCCTTTCATTCAGTCAGTAGCTTCAAACATTTCTGGTATATGAAAAACATGTTTTTCAATGGCAAAAATCAATGAATATTGTAAATGCACAAACAGTAATAACTCCACATTGCAAGGTGCAATTCTGAAATTTTTTGCTTTTTCCTGCTAATCCTAGCATGATAAAGAAGATTCAAAGAGAGTGAGATGCCAGCTCCTTTCATTCAGTCAGTAGCTTCAAACATTTCTGGTATATGAAAAACATGTTTTTCAATGGCAAAAATCAATGAATATTGTAAATGCACAAACAGTAATATCTCCACATTGCAAGGTGCAATTCTGAAATTTTTTGCTTTTTCCTGCTAATCCTAGCATGATAAAGAAGATTCAAAGAGAGTGAGATGCCAGCTCCTTTCATTCAGTCAGTAGCTTCAAACATTTCTGGTATATGAAAAACGTTTTTCAATGGCAAAAATCAATGAATATTGTAAATGCACAAACTATCTCCACATTGCACGGTGCAATGCTGAAATTTTTAGCTTTTTCCTGTTAATCCTAGCATGATAAAGAAGATTCAAAGAGAGTGAGATGCCAGCTCCTTTCATTCAGTCAGTAGCTTCAAACATTTCTGGTATATGAAAAACATGTTTTTCAATGGCAAAAATCAATGAATATTGTAAATGCACAAACAGTAATATCTCCACATTGCAAGGTGCAATTCTGAAATTTTTTGCTTTTTCCTGTTAATCCTAGCATGATAAAGAAGATTCAAAGAGAGTGAGATGCCAGCTCCTTTCATTCAGTCAGTAGCTTCAAACATTTCTGGTATATGAAAAACGTTTTTCAATGGCAAAAATCAATGAATATTGTAAATGCACAAACAGTAATATCTCCACATTGCAAGGTGCAATTCTGAAATTTTTTGCTTTTTCCTGCTAATCCTAGCATGATAAAGAAGATTCAGAGTGAGATGCCAGCTCCTTTCATTCAGTCAGTAGCTTCAAACATTTCTGGTATATGAAAAACATGTTTTTCAATGGCAAAAATCAATGAATATTGTAAATGCACAAACAGTAATATCTCCACATTGCATGGTGCAATTATGAAATTTTTAGCTTTTTCCTGTTAATCCTAGCATGATAAAGATTCAAAGAGAGTGAGATGCCAGCTCCTTTCATTCAGTCAGTAGCTTCAAACATTTCTGGTATATGAAAAACATGTTTTTCAATGGCAAAAATCAATGAATATTGTAAATGCACAAACAGTAATATCTCCACATTGCAAGGTGCAATTCTGAAATTTTTTGCTTTTTCCTGCTAATCCTAGCATGATAAAGAAGATTCAAAGAGAGTGAGATGCCAGCTCCTTTCATTCAGTCAGTAGCTTCAAACATTTCTGGTATATGAAAAACATGTTTTTCAATGGCAAAAATCAATGAATATTGTAAATGCACAAACAGTAATATCTCAACATTGCACGGTGCAATTCTGAAATTTTTAGCTTTTTCCTGTTAATCCTAGCATGATAAAGAAGATTCAAAGAGAGTGAGATGCCAGCTCCTTTCATTCAGTCAGTAGCCTCAAACATTTCTGGTATATGAAAAACATGTTTTTCAATGGCAAAAATCAATGAATATTGTAAATGCACAAACAGTAATATCTCCACATTGCAAGGTGCAATTCTGAAATTTTTTGCTTTTTCCTGCTAATCCTAGCATGATAAAGAAGATTCAAAGAGAGTGAGATGCCAGCTCCTTTCATTCAGTCAGTAGCTTCAAACATTTCTGGTATATGAAAAACATGTTTTTCAATGGCAAAAATCAATGAATATTGTAAATGCACAAACAGTAATATCTCCACATTGCACGGTGCAATTCTGAAATTTTTAGCTTTTTCCTGTTAATCCTAGCATGATAAAGAAGATTCAAAGAGAGTGAGATGCCAGCTCCTTTCATTCAGTCAGTAGCTTCAAACATTTCTGGTATATGAAAAACATGTTTTTCAATGGCAAAAATCAATGAATATTGTAAATGCACAGTAATATCTCCACATTGCAAGGTGCAATTCTGAAATTTTTTGCTTTTTCCTGCTAATCCTAGCATGATAAAGAAGATTCAAAGAGAGTGAGATGCCAGCTCCTTTCATTCAGTCAGTAGCTTCAAACATTTCTGGTATATGAAAAACATGTTTTTCAATGGCAAAAATCAATGAATATTGTAAATGCACAAACAGTAATATCTCCACATTGCACGGTGCAATTATGAAATTTTTAGCTTTTTCCTGTTAATCCTAGCATGATAAAGAAGATTCAAAGAGAGTGAGATGCCAGCTCCTTTCATTCAGTCAGTAGCTTCAAACATTTCTGGTATATGAAAAACATGTTTTTCAATGGCAAAAATCAATGAATATTGTAAATGCACAAACAGTAATAACTCCACATTGCAAGGTGCAATTCTGAAATTTTTTGCTTTTTCCTGCTAATCCTAGCATGATAAAGAAGATTCAAAGAGAGTGAGATGCCAGCTCCTTTCATTCAGTCAGTAGCTTCAAACATTTCTGGTATATGAAAAACATGTTTTTCAATGGCAAAAATCAATGAATATTGTAAATGCACAAACAGTAATATCTCCACATTGCAAGGTGCAATTCTGAAATTTTTTGCTTTTTCCTGCTAATCCTAGCATGATAAAGAAGATTCAAAGAGAGTGAGATGCCAGCTCCTTTCATTCAGTCAGTAGCTTCAAACATTTCTGGTATATGAAAAACGTTTTTCAATGGCAAAAATCAATGAATATTGTAAATGCACAAACTATCTCCACATTGCACGGTGCAATGCTGAAATTTTTAGCTTTTTCCTGTTAATCCTAGCATGATAAAGAAGATTCAAAGAGAGTGAGATGCCAGCTCCTTTCATTCAGTCAGTAGCTTCAAACATTTCTGGTATATGAAAAACATGTTTTTCAATGGCAAAAATCAATGAATATTGTAAATGCACAAACAGTAATATCTCCACATTGCAAGGTGCAATTCTGAAATTTTTTGCTTTTTCCTGTTAATCCTAGCATGATGAAGATTCAAAGAGAGTGAGATGCCAGCTCCTTTCATTCAGTCAGTAGCTTCAAACATTTCTGGTATATGAAAAACGTTTTTCAATGGCAAAAATCAATGAATATTGTAAATGCACAAACAGTAATATCTCCACATTGCAAGGTGCAATTCTGAAATTTTTTGCTTTTTCCTGCTAATCCTAGCATGATAAAGAAGATTCAGAGTGAGATGCCAGCTCCTTTCATTCAGTCAGTAGCTTCAAACATTTCTGGTATATGAAAAACATGTTTTTCAATGGCAAAAATCAATGAATATTGTAAATGCACAAACAGTAATATCTCCACATTGCACGGTGCAATTCTGAAATTTTTAGCTTTTTCCTGTTAATCCTAGCATGATAAAGAAGATTCAAAGAGAGTGAGATGCCAGCTCCTTTCATTCAGTCAGTAGCTTCAAACATTTCTGGTATATGAAAAACATGTTTTTCAATGGCAAAAATCAATGAATATTGTAAATGCACAAACAGTAATATCTCCACATTGCAAGGTGCAATTCTGAAATTTTTTGCTTTTTCCTGCTAATCCTAGCATGATAAAGAAGATTCAAAGAGAGTGAGATGCCAGCTCCTTTCATTCAGTCAGTAGCTTCAAACATTTCTGGTATATGAAAAACATGTTTTTCAATGGCAAAAATCAATGAATATTGTAAATGCACAAACAGTAATATCTCCACATTGCACGGTGCAATTCTGAAATTTTTAGCTTTTTCCTGTTAATCCTAGCATGATAAAGAAGATTCAAAGAGAGTGAGATGCCAGCTCCTTTCATTCAGTCAGTAGCTTCAAACATTTCTGGTATATGAAAAACATGTTTTTCAATGGCAAAAATCAATGAATATTGTAAATGCACAAACAGTAATATCTCCACATTGCAAGGTGCAATTCTGAAATTTTTTGCTTTTTCCTGCTAATCCTAGCATGATAAAGAAGATTCAAAGAGAGTGAGATGCCAGCTCCTTTCATTCAGTCAGTAGCTTCAAACATTTCTGGTATATGAAAAACATGTTTTTCAATGGCAAAAATCAATGAATATTGTAAATGCACAAACAGTAATATCTCCACATTGCACGGTGCAATTCTGAAATTTTTAGCTTTTTCCTGTTAATCCTAGCATGATAAAGAAGATTCAAAGAGAGTGAGATGCCAGCTCCTTTCATTCAGTCAGTAGCTTCAAACATTTCTGGTATATGAAAAACATGTTTTTCAATGGCAAAAATCAATGAATATTGTAAATGCACAGTAATATCTCCACATTGCAAGGTGCAATTCTGAAATTTTTTGCTTTTTCCTGCTAATCCTAGCATGATAAAGAAGATTCAAAGAGAGTGAGATGCCAGCTCCTTTCATTCAGTCAGTAGCTTCAAACATTTCTGGTATATGAAAAACATGTTTTTCAATGGCAAAAATCAATGAATATTGTAAATGCACAAACAGTAATATCTCCACATTGCACGGTGCAATTATGAAATTTTTAGCTTTTTCCTGTTAATCCTAGCATGATAAAGAAGATTCAAAGAGAGTGAGATGCCAGCTCCTTTCATTCAGTCAGTAGCTTCAAACATTTCTGGTATATGAAAAACATGTTTTTCAATGGCAAAAATCAATGAATATTGTAAATGCACAAACAGTAATAACTCCACATTGCAAGGTGCAATTCTGAAATTTTTTGCTTTTTCCTGCTAATCCTAGCATGATAAAGAAGATTCAAAGAGAGTGAGATGCCAGCTCCTTTCATTCAGTCAGTAGCTTCAAACATTTCTGGTATATGAAAAACATGTTTTTCAATGGCAAAAATCAATGAATATTGTAAATGCACAAACAGTAATATCTCCACATTGCAAGGTGCAATTCTGAAATTTTTTGCTTTTTCCTGCTAATCCTAGCATGATAAAGAAGATTCAAAGAGAGTGAGATGCCAGCTCCTTTCATTCAGTCAGTAGCTTCAAACATTTCTGGTATATGAAAAACGTTTTTCAATGGCAAAAATCAATGAATATTGTAAATGCACAAACTATCTCCACATTGCACGGTGCAATGCTGAAATTTTTAGCTTTTTCCTGTTAATCCTAGCATGATAAAGAAGATTCAAAGAGAGTGAGATGCCAGCTCCTTTCATTCAGTCAGTAGCTTCAAACATTTCTGGTATATGAAAAACATGTTTTTCAATGGCAAAAATCAATGAATATTGTAAATGCACAAACAGTAATATCTCCACATTGCAAGGTGCAATTCTGAAATTTTTTGCTTTTTCCTGTTAATCCTAGCATGATAAAGAAGATTCAAAGAGAGTGAGATGCCAGCTCCTTTCATTCAGTCAGTAGCTTCAAACATTTCTGGTATATGAAAAACGTTTTTCAATGGCAAAAATCAATGAATATTGTAAATG
Source organism: Phyllobates terribilis (assembly GCF_046119375.1). Taxonomy (NCBI): domain Eukaryota; kingdom Metazoa; phylum Chordata; class Amphibia; order Anura; family Dendrobatidae; genus Phyllobates; species Phyllobates terribilis. The sequence continues at coordinate 50,625 of NW_027365457.1, forward strand.
CACAAACAGTAATATCTCCACATTGCAAGGTGCAATTCTGAAATTTTTTGCTTTTTCCTGCTAATCCTAGCATGATAAAGAAGATTCAGAGTGAGATGCCAGCTCCTTTCATTCAGTCAGTAGCTTCAAACATTTCTGGTATATGAAAAACATGTTTTTCAATGGCAAAAATCAATGAATATTGTAAATGCACAAACAGTAATATCTCCACATTGCACGGTGCAATTCTGAAATTTTTAGCTTTTTCCTGTTAATCCTAGCATGATAAAGAAGATTCAAAGAGAGTGAGATGCCAGCTCCTTTCATTCAGTCAGTAGCTTCAAACATTTCTGGTATATGAAAAACATGTTTTTCAATGGCAAAAATCAATGAATATTGTAAATGCACAAACAGTAATATCTCCACATTGCAAGGTGCAATTCTGAAATTTTTTGCTTTTTCCTGCTAATCCTAGCATGATAAAGAAGATTCAAAGAGAGTGAGATGCCAGCTCCTTTCATTCAGTCAGTAGCTTCAAACATTTCTGGTATATGAAAAACATGTTTTTCAATGGCAAAAATCAATGAATATTGTAAATGCACAAACAGTAATATCTCCACATTGCACGGTGCAATTCTGAAATTTTTAGCTTTTTCCTGTTAATCCTAGCATGATAAAGAAGATTCAAAGAGAGTGAGATGCCAGCTCCTTTCATTCAGTCAGTAGCTTCAAACATTTCTGGTATATGAAAAACATGTTTTTCAATGGCAAAAATCAATGAATATTGTAAATGCACAGTAATATCTCCACATTGCAAGGTGCAATTCTGAAATTTTTTGCTTTTTCCTGCTAATCCTAGCATGATAAAGAAGATTCAAAGAGAGTGAGATGCCAGCTCCTTTCATTCAGTCAGTAGCTTCAAACATTTCTGGTATATGAAAAACATGTTTTTCAATGGCAAAAATCAATGAATATTGTAAATGCACAAACAGTAATATCTCCACATTGCACGGTGCAATTATGAAATTTTTAGCTTTTTCCTGTTAATCCTAGCATGATAAAGAAGATTCAAAGAGAGTGAGATGCCAGCTCCTTTCATTCAGTCAGTAGCTTCAAACATTTCTGGTATATGAAAAACATGTTTTTCAATGGCAAAAATCAATGAATATTGTAAATGCACAAACAGTAATAACTCCACATTGCAAGGTGCAATTCTGAAATTTTTTGCTTTTTCCTGCTAATCCTAGCATGATAAAGAAGATTCAAAGAGAGTGAGATGCCAGCTCCTTTCATTCAGTCAGTAGCTTCAAACATTTCTGGTATATGAAAAACATGTTTTTCAATGGCAAAAATCAATGAATATTGTAAATGCACAAACAGTAATATCTCCACATTGCAAGGTGCAATTCTGAAATTTTTTGCTTTTTCCTGCTAATCCTAGCATGATAAAGAAGATTCAAAGAGAGTGAGATGCCAGCTCCTTTCATTCAGTCAGTAGCTTCAAACATTTCTGGTATATGAAAAACGTTTTTCAATGGCAAAAATCAATGAATATTGTAAATGCACAAACTATCTCCACATTGCACGGTGCAATGCTGAAATTTTTAGCTTTTTCCTGTTAATCCTAGCATGATAAAGAAGATTCAAAGAGAGTGAGATGCCAGCTCCTTTCATTCAGTCAGTAGCTTCAAACATTTCTGGTATATGAAAAACATGTTTTTCAATGGCAAAAATCAATGAATATTGTAAATGCACAAACAGTAATATCTCCACATTGCAAGGTGCAATTCTGAAATTTTTTGCTTTTTCCTGTTAATCCTAGCATGATAAAGAAGATTCAAAGAGAGTGAGATGCCAGCTCCTTTCATTCAGTCAGTAGCTTCAAACATTTCTGGTATATGAAAAACATGTTTTTCAATGGCAAAAATCAATGAATATTGTAAATGCACAAACAGTAATATCTCCACATTGCAAGGTGCAATTCTGAAATTTTTTGCTTTTTCCTGCTAATCCTAGCATGATAAAGAAGATTCAAAGAGAGTGAGATGCCAGCTCCTTTCATTCAGTCAGTAGCTTCAAACATTTCTGGTATATGAAAAACATGTTTTTCAATGGCAAAAATCAATGAATATTGTAAATGCACAAACAGTAATATCTCCACATTGCACGGTGCAATTCTGAAATTTTTAGCTTTTTCCTGTTAATCCTAGCATGATAAAGAAGATTCAAAGAGAGTGAGATGCCAGCTCCTTTCATTCAGTCAGTAGCTTCAAACATTTCTGGTATATGAAAAACATGTTTTTCAATGGCAAAAATCAATGAATATTGTAAATGCACAGTAATATCTCCACATTGCAAGGTGCAATTCTGAAATTTTTTGCTTTTTCCTGCTAATCCTAGCATGATAAAGAAGATTCAAAGAGAGTGAGATGCCAGCTCCTTTCATTCAGTCAGTAGCTTCAAACATTTCTGGTATATGAAAAACATGTTTTTCAATGGCAAAAATCAATGAATATTGTAAATGCACAAACAGTAATATCTCCACATTGCACGGTGCAATTATGAAATTTTTAGCTTTTTCCTGTTAATCCTAGCATGATAAAGATTCAAAGAGAGTGAGATGCCAGCTCCTTTCATTCAGTCAGTAGCTTCAAACATTTCTGGTATATGAAAAACATGTTTTTCAATGGCAAAAATCAATGAATATTGTAAATGCACAAACAGTAATATCTCCACATTGCAAGGTGCAATTCTGAAATTTTTTGCTTTTTCCTGCTAATCCTAGCATGATAAAGAAGATTCAGAGTGAGATGCCAGCTCCTTTCATTCAGTCAGTAGCTTCAAACATTTCTGGTATATGAAAAACATGTTTTTCAATGGCAAAAATCAATGAATATTGTAAATGCACAAACAGTAATATCTCCACATTGCACGGTGCAATTCTGAAATTTTTAGCTTTTTCCTGTTAATCCTAGCATGATAAAGAAGATTCAAAGAGAGTGAGATGCCAGCTCCTTTCATTCAGTCAGTAGCTTCAAACATTTCTGGTATATGAAAAACATGTTTTTCAATGGCAAAAATCAATGAATATTGTAAATGCACAAACAGTAATATCTCCACATTGCAAGGTGCAATTCTGAAATTTTTTGCTTTTTCCTGCTAATCCTAGCATGATAAAGAAGATTCAAAGAGAGTGAGATGCCAGCTCCTTTCATTCAGTCAGTAGCTTCAAACATTTCTGGTATATGAAAAACATGTTTTTCAATGGCAAAAATCAATGAATATTGTAAATGCACAAACAGTAATATCTCCACATTGCACGGTGCAATTCTGAAATTTTTAGCTTTTTCCTGTTAATCCTAGCATGATAAAGAAGATTCAAAGAGAGTGAGATGCCAGCTCCTTTCATTCAGTCAGTAGCTTCAAACATTTCTGGTATATGAAAAACATGTTTTTCAATGGCAAAAATCAATGAATATTGTAAATGCACAAACAGTAATATCTCCACATTGCAAGGTGCAATTCTGAAATTTTTTGCTTTTTCCTGCTAATCCTAGCATGATAAAGAAGATTCAAAGAGAGTGAGATGCCAGCTCCTTTCATTCAGTCAGTAGCTTCAAACATTTCTGGTATATGAAAAACATGTTTTTCAATGGCAAAAATCAATGAATATTGTAAATGCACAAACAGTAATATCTCCACATTGCACGGTGCAATTCTGAAATTTTTAGCTTTTTCCTGTTAATCCTAGCATGATAAAGAAGATTCAAAGAGAGTGAGATGCCAGCTCCTTTCATTCAGTCAGTAGCTTCAAACATTTCTGGTATATGAAAAACATGTTTTTCAATGGCAAAAATCAATGAATATTGTAAATGCACAGTAATATCTCCACATTGCAAGGTGCAATTCTGAAATTTTTTGCTTTTTCCTGCTAATCCTAGCATGATAAAGAAGATTCAAAGAGAGTGAGATGCCAGCTCCTTTCATTCAGTCAGTAGCTTCAAACATTTCTGGTATATGAAAAACATGTTTTTCAATGGCAAAAATCAATGAATATTGTAAATGCACAAACAGTAATATCTCCACATTGCACGGTGCAATTATGAAATTTTTAGCTTTTTCCTGTTAATCCTAGCATGATAAAGAAGATTCAAAGAGAGTGAGATGCCAGCTCCTTTCATTCAGTCAGTAGCTTCAAACATTTCTGGTATATGAAAAACATGTTTTTCAATGGCAAAAATCAATGAATATTGTAAATGCACAAACAGTAATAACTCCACATTGCAAGGTGCAATTCTGAAATTTTTTGCTTTTTCCTGCTAATCCTAGCATGATAAAGAAGATTCAAAGAGAGTGAGATGCCAGCTCCTTTCATTCAGTCAGTAGCTTCAAACATTTCTGGTATATGAAAAACATGTTTTTCAATGGCAAAAATCAATGAATATTGTAAATGCACAAACAGTAATATCTCCACATTGCAAGGTGCAATTCTGAAATTTTTTGCTTTTTCCTGCTAATCCTAGCATGATAAAGAAGATTCAAAGAGAGTGAGATGCCAGCTCCTTTCATTCAGTCAGTAGCTTCAAACATTTCTGGTATATGAAAAACGTTTTTCAATGGCAAAAATCAATGAATATTGTAAATGCACAAACTATCTCCACATTGCACGGTGCAATGCTGAAATTTTTAGCTTTTTCCTGTTAATCCTAGCATGATAAAGAAGATTCAAAGAGAGTGAGATGCCAGCTCCTTTCATTCAGTCAGTAGCTTCAAACATTTCTGGTATATGAAAAACATGTTTTTCAATGGCAAAAATCAATGAATATTGTAAATGCACAAACAGTAATATCTCCACATTGCAAGGTGCAATTCTGAAATTTTTTGCTTTTTCCTGTTAATCCTAGCATGATAAAGAAGATTCAAAGAGAGTGAGATGCCAGCTCCTTTCATTCAGTCAGTAGCTTCAAACATTTCTGGTATATGAAAAACGTTTTTCAATGGCAAAAATCAATGAATATTGTAAATGCACAAACAGTAATATCTCCACATTGCAAGGTGCAATTCTGAAATTTTTTGCTTTTTCCTGCTAATCCTAGCATGATAAAGAAGATTCAGAGTGAGATGCCAGCTCCTTTCATTCAGTCAGTAGCTTCAAACATTTCTGGTATATGAAAAACATGTTTTTCAATGGCAAAAATCAATGAATATTGTAAATGCACAAACAGTAATATCTCCACATTGCACGGTGCAATTCTGAAATTTTTAGCTTTTTCCTGTTAATCCTAGCATGATAAAGAAGATTCAAAGAGAGTGAGATGCCAGCTCCTTTCATTCAGTCAGTAGCTTCAAACATTTCTGGTATATGAAAAACATGTTTTTCAATGGCAAAAATCAATGAATATTGTAAATGCACAAACAGTAATATCTCCACATTGCAAGGTGCAATTCTGAAATTTTTTGCTTTTTCCTGCTAATCCTAGCATGATAAAGAAGATTCAAAGAGAGTGAGATGCCAGCTCCTTTCATTCAGTCAGTAGCTTCAAACATTTCTGGTATATGAAAAACATGTTTTTCAATGGCAAAAATCAATGAATATTGTAAATGCACAAACAGTAATATCTCCACATTGCACGGTGCAATTCTGAAATTTTTAGCTTTTTCCTGTTAATCCTAGCATGATAAAGAAGATTCAAAGAGAGTGAGATGCCAGCTCCTTTCATTCAGTCAGTAGCTTCAAACATTTCTGGTATATGAAAAACATGTTTTTCAATGGCAAAAATCAATGAATATTGTAAATGCACAGTAATATCTCCACATTGCAAGGTGCAATTCTGAAATTTTTTGCTTTTTCCTGCTAATCCTAGCATGATAAAGAAGATTCAAAGAGAGTGAGATGCCAGCTCCTTTCATTCAGTCAGTAGCTTCAAACATTTCTGGTATATGAAAAACATGTTTTTCAATGGCAAAAATCAATGAATATTGTAAATGCACAAACAGTAATATCTCCACATTGCACGGTGCAATTATGAAATTTTTAGCTTTTTCCTGTTAATCCTAGCATGATAAAGAAGATTCAAAGAGAGTGAGATGCCAGCTCCTTTCATTCAGTCAGTAGCTTCAAACATTTCTGGTATATGAAAAACATGTTTTTCAATGGCAAAAATCAATGAATATTGTAAATGCACAAACAGTAATAACTCCACATTGCAAGGTGCAATTCTGAAATTTTTTGCTTTTTCCTGCTAATCCTAGCATGATAAAGAAGATTCAAAGAGAGTGAGATGCCAGCTCCTTTCATTCAGTCAGTAGCTTCAAACATTTCTGGTATATGAAAAACATGTTTTTCAATGGCAAAAATCAATGAATATTGTAAATGCACAAACAGTAATATCTCCACATTGCAAGGTGCAATTCTGAAATTTTTTGCTTTTTCCTGCTAATCCTAGCATGATAAAGAAGATTCAAAGAGAGTGAGATGCCAGCTCCTTTCATTCAGTCAGTAGCTTCAAACATTTCTGGTATATGAAAAACGTTTTTCAATGGCAAAAATCAATGAATATTGTAAATGCACAAACTATCTCCACATTGCACGGTGCAATGCTGAAATTTTTAGCTTTTTCCTGTTAATCCTAGCATGATAAAGAAGATTCAAAGAGAGTGAGATGCCAGCTCCTTTCATTCAGTCAGTAGCTTCAAACATTTCTGGTATATGAAAAACATGTTTTTCAATGGCAAAAATCAATGAATATTGTAAATGCACAAACAGTAATATCTCCACATTGCAAGGTGCAATTCTGAAATTTTTTGCTTTTTCCTGTTAATCCTAGCATGATAAAGAAGATTCAAAGAGAGTGAGATGCCAGCTCCTTTCATTCAGTCAGTAGCTTCAAACATTTCTGGTATATGAAAAACATGTTTTTCAATGGCAAAAATCAATGAATATTGTAAATGCACAAACAGTAATATCTCCACATTGCAAGGTGCAATTCTGAAATTTTTTGCTTTTTCCTGCTAATCCTAGCATGATAAAGAAGATTCAAAGAGAGTGAGATGCCAGCTCCTTTCATTCAGTCAGTAGCTTCAAACATTTCTGGTATATGAAAAACATGTTTTTCAATGGCAAAAATCAATGAATATTGTAAATGCACAAACAGTAATATCTCCACATTGCACGGTGCAATTCTGAAATTTTTAGCTTTTTCCTGTTAATCCTAGCATGATAAAGAAGATTCAAAGAGAGTGAGATGCCAGCTCCTTTCATTCAGTCAGTAGCTTCAAACATTTCTGGTATATGAAAAACATGTTTTTCAATGGCAAAAATCAATGAATATTGTAAATGCACAGTAATATCTCCACATTGCAAGGTGCAATTCTGAAATTTTTTGCTTTTTCCTGCTAATCCTAGCATGATAAAGAAGATTCAAAGAGAGTGAGATGCCAGCTCCTTTCATTCAGTCAGTAGCTTCAAACATTTCTGGTATATGAAAAACATGTTTTTCAATGGCAAAAATCAATGAATATTGTAAATGCACAAACAGTAATATCTCCACATTGCACGGTGCAATTATGAAATTTTTAGCTTTTTCCTGTTAATCCTAGCATGATAAAGATTCAAAGAGAGTGAGATGCCAGCTCCTTTCATTCAGTCAGTAGCTTCAAACATTTCTGGTATATGAAAAACATGTTTTTCAATGGCAAAAATCAATGAATATTGTAAATGCACAAACAGTAATATCTCCACATTGCAAGGTGCAATTCTGAAATTTTTTGCTTTTTCCTGCTAATCCTAGCATGATAAAGAAGATTCAAAGAGAGTGAGATGCCAGCTCCTTTCATTCAGTCAGTAGCTTCAAACATTTCTGGTATATGAAAAACATGTTTTTCAATGGCAAAAATCAATGAATATTGTAAATGCACAAACAGTAATATCTCCACATTGCACGGTGCAATTCTGAAATTTTTAGCTTTTTCCTGTTAATCCTAGCATGATAAAGAAGATTCAAAGAGAGTGAGATGCCAGCTCCTTTCATTCAGTCAGTAGCTTCAAACATTTCTGGTATATGAAAAACATGTTTTTCAATGGCAAAAATCAATGAATATTGTAAATGCACAAACAGTAATATCTCCACATTGCAAGGTGCAATTCTGAAATTTTTTGCTTTTTCCTGCTAATCCTAGCATGATAAAGAAGATTCAAAGAGAGTGAGATGCCAGCTCCTTTCATTCAGTCAGTAGCTTCAAACATTTCTGGTATATGAAAAACATGTTTTTCAATGGCAAAAATCAATGAATATTGTAAATGCACAAACAGTAATATCTCCACATTGCACGGTGCAATTCTGAAATTTTTAGCTTTTTCCTGTTAATCCTAGCATGATAAAGAAGATTCAAAGAGAGTGAGATGCCAGCTCCTTTCATTCAGTCAGTAGCTTCAAACATTTCTGGTATATGAAAAACATGTTTTTCAATGGCAAAAATCAATGAATATTGTAAATGCACAAACAGTAATATCTCCACATTGCAAGGTGCAATTCTGAAATTTTTTGCTTTTTCCTGCTAATCCTAGCATGATAAAGAAGATTCAAAGACAGTGAGATGCCAGCTCCTTTCATTCAGTCAGTAGCTTCAAACATTTCTGGTATATGAAAAACATGTTTTTCAATGGCAAAAATCAATGAATATTGTAAATGCACAAACAGTAATATCTCCACATTGCACGGTGCAATTCTGAAATTTTTAGCTTTTTCCTGTTAATCCTAGCATGATAAAGAAGATTCAAAGAGAGTGAGATGCCAGCTCCTTTCATTCAGTCAGTAGCTTCAAACATTTCTGGTATATGAAAAACATGTTTTTCAATGGCAAAAATCAATGAATATTGTAAATGCACAAACAGTAATATCTCCACATTGCAAGGTGCAATTCTGAAATTTTTTGCTTTTTCCTGCTAATCCTAGCATGATAAAGAAGATTCAAAGACAGTGAGATGCCAGCTCCTTTCATTCAGTCAGTAGCTTCAAACATTTCTGGTATATGAAAAACATGTTTTTCAATGGCAAAAATCAATGAATATTGTAAATGCACAAACAGTAATATCTCCACATTGCAAGGTGCAATTCTGAAATTTTTTGCTTTTTCCTGCTAATCCTAGCATGATAAAGAAGATTCAAAGAGAGTGAGATGCCAGCTCCTTTCATTCAGTCAGTAGCTTCAAACATTTCTGGTATATGAAAAACGTTTTTCAATGGCAAAAATCAATGAATATTGTAAATGCACAAACTATCTCCACATTGCACGGTGCAATGCTGAAATTTTTAGCTTTTTCCTGTTAATCCTAGCATGATAAAGAAGATTCAAAGAGAGTGAGATGCCAGCTCCTTTCATTCAGTCAGTAGCTTCAAACATTTCTGGTATATGAAAAACATGTTTTTCAATGGCAAAAATCAATGAATATTGTAAATGCACAAACAGTAATATCTCCACATTGCAAGGTGCAATTCTGAAATTTTTTGCTTTTTCCTGTTAATCCTAGCATGATAAAGAAGATTCAAAGAGAGTGAGATGCCAGCTCCTTTCATTCAGTCAGTAGCTTCAAACATTTCTGGTATATGAAAAACATGTTTTTCAATGGCAAAAATCAATGAATATTGTAAATGCACAAACAGTAATATCTCCACATTGCAAGGTGCAATTCTGAAATTTTTTGCTTTTTCCTGCTAATCCTAGCATGATAAAGAAGATTCAAAGAGAGTGAGATGCCAGCTCCTTTCATTCAGTCAGTAGCTTCAAACATTTCTGGTATATGAAAAACATGTTTTTCAATGGCAAAAATCAATGAATATTGTAAATGCACAAACAGTAATATCTCCACATTGCACGGTGCAATTCTGAAATTTTTAGCTTTTTCCTGTTAATCCTAGCATGATAAAGAAGATTCAAAGAGAGTGAGATGCCAGCTCCTTTCATTCAGTCAGTAGCTTCAAACATTTCTGGTATATGAAAAACATGTTTTTCAATGGCAAAAATCAATGAATATTGTAAATGCACAGTAATATCTCCACATTGCAAGGTGCAATTCTGAAATTTTTTGCTTTTTCCTGCTAATCCTAGCATGATAAAGAAGATTCAAAGAGAGTGAGATGCCAGCTCCTTTCATTCAGTCAGTAGCTTCAAACATTTCTGGTATATGAAAAACATGTTTTTCAATGGCAAAAATCAATGAATATTGTAAATGCACAAACAGTAATATCTCCACATTGCACGGTGCAATTATGAAATTTTTAGCTTTTTCCTGTTAATCCTAGCATGATAAAGATTCAAAGAGAGTGAGATGCCAGCTCCTTTCATTCAGTCAGTAGCTTCAAACATTTCTGGTATATGAAAAACATGTTTTTCAATGGCAAAAATCAATGAATATTGTAAATGCACAAACAGTAATATCTCCACATTGCAAGGTGCAATTCTGAAATTTTTTGCTTTTTCCTGCTAATCCTAGCATGATAAAGAAGATTCAAAGAGAGTGAGATGCCAGCTCCTTTCATTCAGTCAGTAGCTTCAAACATTTCTGGTATATGAAAAACATGTTTTTCAATGGCAAAAATCAATGAATATTGTAAATGCACAAACAGTAATATCTCCACATTGCACGGTGCAATTCTGAAATTTTTAGCTTTTTCCTGTTAATCCTAGCATGATAAAGAAGATTCAAAGAGAGTGAGATGCCAGCTCCTTTCATTCAGTCAGTAGCTTCAAACATTTCTGGTATATGAAAAACATGTTTTTCAATGGCAAAAATCAATGAATATTGTAAATGCACAAACAGTAATATCTCCACATTGCAAGGTGCAATTCTGAAATTTTTTGCTTTTTCCTGCTAATCCTAGCATGATAAAGAAGATTCAAAGAGAGTGAGATGCCAGCTCCTTTCATTCAGTCAGTAGCTTCAAACATTTCTGGTATATGAAAAACATGTTTTTCAATGGCAAAAATCAATGAATATTGTAAATGCACAAACAGTAATATCTCCACATTGCACGGTGCAATTCTGAAATTTTTAGCTTTTTCCTGTTAATCCTAGCATGATAAAGAAGATTCAAAGAGAGTGAGATGCCAGCTCCTTTCATTCAGTCAGTAGCTTCAAACATTTCTGGTATATGAAAAACATGTTTTTCAATGGCAAAAATCAATGAATATTGTAAATGCACAAACAGTAATATCTCCACATTGCAAGGTGCAATTCTGAAATTTTTTGCTTTTTCCTGCTAATCCTAGCATGATAAAGAAGATTCAAAGACAGTGAGATGCCAGCTCCTTTCATTCAGTCAGTAGCTTCAAACATTTCTGGTATATGAAAAACATGTTTTTCAATGGCAAAAATCAATGAATATTGTAAATGCACAAACAGTAATATCTCCACATTGCACGGTGCAATTCTGAAATTTTTAGCTTTTTCCTGTTAATCCTAGCATGATAAAGAAGATTCAAAGAGAGTGAGATGCCAGCTCCTTTCATTCAGTCAGTAGCTTCAAACATTTCTGGTATATGAAAAACATGTTTTTCAATGGCAAAAATCAATGAATATTGTAAATGCACAAACAGTAATATCTCCACATTGCAAGGTGCAATTCTGAAATTTTTTGCTTTTTCCTGCTAATCCTAGCATGATAAAGAAGATTCAAAGACAGTGAGATGCCAGCTCCTTTCATTCAGTCAGTAGCTTCAAACATTTCTGGTATATGAAAAACATGTTTTTCAATGGCAAAAATCAATGAATATTGTAAATGCACAAACAGTAATATCTCCACATTGCACGGTGCAATTATGAAATTTTTAGCTTTTTCCTGTTAATCCTAGCATGATAAAGAAGATTCAAAGAGAGTGAGATGCCAGCTCCTTTCATTCAGTCAGTAGCTTCAAACATTTCTGGTATATGAAAAACATGTTTTTCAATGGCAAAAATCAATGAATATTGTAAATGCACAAACAGTAATATCTCCACATTGCAAGGTGCAATTCTGAAATTTTTTGCTTTTTCCTGCTAATCCTAGCATGATAAAGAAGATTCAAAGAGAGTGAGATGCCAGCTCCTTTCATTCAGTCAGTAGCTTCAAACATTTCTGGTATATGAAAAACATGTTTTTCAATGGCAAAAATCAATGAATATTGTAAATGCACAAACAGTAATATCTCAACATTGCACGGTGCAATTCTGAAATTTTTAGCTTTTTCCTGTTAATCCTAGCATGATAAAGAAGATTCAAAGAGAGTGAGATGCCAGCTCCTTTCATTCAGTCAGTAGCCTCAAACATTTCTGGTATATGAAAAACATGTTTTTCAATGGCAAAAATCAATGAATATTGTAAATGCACAAACAGTAATATCTCCACATTGCAAGGTGCAATTCTGAAATTTTTTGCTTTTTCCTGCTAATCCTAGCATGATAAAGAAGATTCAAAGAGAGATGCCAGCTCCTTTCATTCAGTCAGTAGCTTCAAACATTTCTGGTATATGAAAAACATGTTTTTCAATGGCAAAAATCAATGAATATTGTAAATGCACAAACAGTAATATCTCCACATTGCACGGTGCAATTCTGAAATTTTTAGCTTTTTCCTGTTAATCCTAGCATGATAAAGAAGATTCAAAGAGAGTGAGATGCCAGCTCCTTTCATTCAGTCAGTAGCTTCAAACATTTCTGGTATATGAAAAACATGTTTTTCAATGGCAAAAATCAATGAATATTGTAAATGCACAGTAATATCTCCACATTGCAAGGTGCAATTCTGAAATTTTTTGCTTTTTCCTGCTAATCCTAGCATGATAAAGAAGATTCAAAGAGAGTGAGATGCCAGCTCCTTTCATTCAGTCAGTAGCTTCAAACATTTCTGGTATATGAAAAACATGTTTTTCAATGGCAAAAATCAATGAATATTGTAAATGCACAAACAGTAATATCTCCACATTGCACGGTGCAATTATGAAATTTTTAGCTTTTTCCTGTTAATCCTAGCATGATAAAGAAGATTCAAAGAGAGTGAGATGCCAGCTCCTTTCATTCAGTCAGTAGCTTCAAACATTTCTGGTATATGAAAAACATGTTTTTCAATGGCAAAAATCAATGAATATTGTAAATGCACAAACAGTAATAACTCCACATTGCAAGGTGCAATTCTGAAATTTTTTGCTTTTTCCTGCTAATCCTAGCATGATAAAGAAGATTCAAAGAGAGTGAGATGCCAGCTCCTTTCATTCAGTCAGTAGCTTCAAACATTTCTGGTATATGAAAAACATGTTTTTCAATGGCAAAAATCAATGAATATTGTAAATGCACAAACAGTAATATCTCCACATTGCAAGGTGCAATTCTGAAATTTTTTGCTTTTTCCTGCTAATCCTAGCATGATAAAGAAGATTCAAAGAGAGTGAGATGCCAGCTCCTTTCATTCAGTCAGTAGCTTCAAACATTTCTGGTATATGAAAAACGTTTTTCAATGGCAAAAATCAATGAATATTGTAAATGCACAAACTATCTCCACATTGCACGGTGCAATGCTGAAATTTTTAGCTTTTTCCTGTTAATCCTAGCATGATAAAGAAGATTCAAAGAGAGTGAGATGCCAGCTCCTTTCATTCAGTCAGTAGCTTCAAACATTTCTGGTATATGAAAAACATGTTTTTCAATGGCAAAAATCAATGAATATTGTAAATGCACAAACAGTAATATCTCCACATTGCAAGGTGCAATTCTGAAATTTTTTGCTTTTTCCTGTTAATCCTAGCATGATGAAGATTCAAAGAGAGTGAGATGCCAGCTCCTTTCATTCAGTCAGTAGCTTCAAACATTTCTGGTATATGAAAAACGTTTTTCAATGGCAAAAATCAATGAATATTGTAAATGCACAAACAGTAATATCTCCACATTGCAAGGTGCAATTCTGAAATTTTTTGCTTTTTCCTGCTAATCCTAGCATGATAAAGAAGATTCAGAGTGAGATGCCAGCTCCTTTCATTCAGTCAGTAGCTTCAAACATTTCTGGTATATGAAAAACATGTTTTTCAATGGCAAAAATCAATGAATATTGTAAATGCACAAACAGTAATATCTCCACATTGCACGGTGCAATTCTGAAATTTTTAGCTTTTTCCTGTTAATCCTAGCATGATAAAGAAGATTCAAAGAGAGTGAGATGCCAGCTCCTTTCATTCAGTCAGTAGCTTCAAACATTTCTGGTATATGAAAAACATGTTTTTCAATGGCAAAAATCAATGAATATTGTAAATGCACAAACAGTAATATCTCCACATTGCAAGGTGCAATTCTGAAATTTTTTGCTTTTTCCTGCTAATCCTAGCATGATAAAGAAGATTCAAAGAGAGTGAGATGCCAGCTCCTTTCATTCAGTCAGTAGCTTCAAACATTTCTGGTATATGAAAAACATGTTTTTCAATGGCAAAAATCAATGAATATTGTAAATGCACAAACAGTAATATCTCCACATTGCACGGTGCAATTCTGAAATTTTTAGCTTTTTCCTGTTAATCCTAGCATGATAAAGAAGATTCAAAGAGAGTGAGATGCCAGCTCCTTTCATTCAGTCAGTAGCTTCAAACATTTCTGGTATATGAAAAACATGTTTTTCAATGGCAAAAATCAATGAATATTGTAAATGCACAAACAGTAATATCTCCACATTGCAAGGTGCAATTCTGAAATTTTTTGCTTTTTCCTGCTAATCCTAGCATGATAAAGAAGATTCAAAGAGAGTGAGATGCCAGCTCCTTTCATTCAGTCAGTAGCTTCAAACATTTCTGGTATATGAAAAACATGTTTTTCAATGGCAAAAATCAATGAATATTGTAAATGCACAAACAGTAATATCTCCACATTGCACGGTGCAATTCTGAAATTTTTAGCTTTTTCCTGTTAATCCTAGCATGATAAAGAAGATTCAAAGAGAGTGAGATGCCAGCTCCTTTCATTCAGTCAGTAGCTTCAAACATTTCTGGTATATGAAAAACATGTTTTTCAATGGCAAAAATCAATGAATATTGTAAATGCACAGTAATATCTCCACATTGCAAGGTGCAATTCTGAAATTTTTTGCTTTTTCCTGCTAATCCTAGCATGATAAAGAAGATTCAAAGAGAGTGAGATGCCAGCTCCTTTCATTCAGTCAGTAGCTTCAAACATTTCTGGTATATGAAAAACATGTTTTTCAATGGCAAAAATCAATGAATATTGTAAATGCACAAACAGTAATATCTCCACATTGCACGGTGCAATTATGAAATTTTTAGCTTTTTCCTGTTAATCCTAGCATGATAAAGAAGATTCAAAGAGAGTGAGATGCCAGCTCCTTTCATTCAGTCAGTAGCTTCAAACATTTCTGGTATATGAAAAACATGTTTTTCAATGGCAAAAATCAATGAATATTGTAAATGCACAAACAGTAATAACTCCACATTGCAAGGTGCAATTCTGAAATTTTTTGCTTTTTCCTGCTAATCCTAGCATGATAAAGAAGATTCAAAGAGAGTGAGATGCCAGCTCCTTTCATTCAGTCAGTAGCTTCAAACATTTCTGGTATATGAAAAACATGTTTTTCAATGGCAAAAATCAATGAATATTGTAAATGCACAAACAGTAATATCTCCACATTGCAAGGTGCAATTCTGAAATTTTTTGCTTTTTCCTGCTAATCCTAGCATGATAAAGAAGATTCAAAGAGAGTGAGATGCCAGCTCCTTTCATTCAGTCAGTAGCTTCAAACATTTCTGGTATATGAAAAACGTTTTTCAATGGCAAAAATCAATGAATATTGTAAATGCACAAACTATCTCCACATTGCACGGTGCAATGCTGAAATTTTTAGCTTTTTCCTGTTAATCCTAGCATGATAAAGAAGATTCAAAGAGAGTGAGATGCCAGCTCCTTTCATTCAGTCAGTAGCTTCAAACATTTCTGGTATATGAAAAACATGTTTTTCAATGGCAAAAATCAATGAATATTGTAAATGCACAAACAGTAATATCTCCACATTGCAAGGTGCAATTCTGAAATTTTTTGCTTTTTCCTGTTAATCCTAGCATGATAAAGAAGATTCAAAGAGAGTGAGATGCCAGCTCCTTTCATTCAGTCAGTAGCTTCAAACATTTCTGGTATATGAAAAACGTTTTTCAATGGCAAAAATCAATGAATATTGTAAATGCACAAACAGTAATATCTCCACATTGCAAGGTGCAATTCTGAAATTTTTTGCTTTTTCCTGCTAATCCTAGCATGATAAAGAAGATTCAGAGTGAGATGCCAGCTCCTTTCATTCAGTCAGTAGCTTCAAACATTTCTGGTATATGAAAAACATGTTTTTCAATGGCAAAAATCAATGAATATTGTAAATGCACAAACAGTAATATCTCCACATTGCACGGTGCAATTCTGAAATTTTTTGCTTTTTCCTGCTAATCCTAGCATGATAAAGAAGATTCAGAGTGAGATGCCAGCTCCTTTCATTCAGTCAGTAGCTTCAAACATTTCTGGTATATGAAAAACATGTTTTTCAATGGCAAAAATCAATGAATATTGTAAATGCACAAACAGTAATATCTCCACATTGCACGGTGCAATTCTGAAATTTTTTGCTTTTTCCTGCTAATCCTAGCATGATAAAGAAGATTCAAAGAGAGTGAGATGCCAGCTCCTTTCATTCAGTCAGTAGCTTCAAACATTTCTGGTATATGAAAAACATGTTTTTCAATGGCAAAAATCAATGAATATTGTAAATGCACAAACAGTAATATCTCCACATTGCACGGTGCAATTCTGAAATTTTTAGCTTTTTCCTGTTAATCCTAGCATGATAAAGAAGATTCAAAGAGAGTGAGATGCCAGCTCCTTTCATTCAGTCAGTAGCTTCAAACATTTCTGGTATATGAAAAACATGTTTTTCAATGGCAAAAATCAATGAATATTGTAAATGCACAAACAGTAATATCTCCACATTGCAAGGTGCAATTCTGAAATTTTTTTCTTTTTCCTGCTAATCCTAGCATGATAAAGAAGATTCAAAGAGAGTGAGATGCCAGCTCCTTTCATTCAGTCAGTAGCTTCAAACATTTCTGGTATATGAAAAACATGTTTTTCAATGGCAAAAATCAATGAATATTGTAAATGCACAAACAGTAATATCTCCACATTGCACGGTGCAATTCTGAAATTTTTAGCTTTTTCCTGTTAATCCTAGCATGATAAAGAAGATTCAAAGAGAGTGAGATGCCAGCTCCTTTCATTCAGTCAGTAGCTTCAAACATTTCTGGTATATGAAAAACATGTTTTTCAATGGCAAAAATCAATGAATATTGTAAATGCATAAACAGTAATATCTCCACATTGCAAGGTGCAATTCTGAAATTTTTTGCTTTTTCCTGCTAATCCTAGCATGATAAAGAAGATTCAAAGACAGTGAGATGCCAGCTCCTTTCATTCAGTCAGTAGCTTCAAACATTTCTGGTATATGAAAAACATGTTTTTCAATGGCAAAAATCAATGAATATTGTAAATGCACAAACAGTAATATCTCCACATTGCACGGTGCAATTCTGAAATTTTTAGCTTTTTCCTGTTAATCCTAGCATGATAAAGAAGATTCAAAGAGAGTGAGATGCCAGCTCCTTTCATTCAGTCAGTAGCTTCAAACATTTCTGGTATATGAAAAACATGTTTTTCAATGGCAAAAATCAATGAATATTGTAAATGCACAAACAGTAATATCTCCACATTGCAAGGTGCAATTCTGAAATTTTTTGCTTTTTCCTGCTAATCCTAGCATGATAAAGAAGATTCAAAGACAGTGAGATGCCAGCTCCTTTCATTCAGTCAGTAGCTTCAAACATTTCTGGTATATGAAAAACATGTTTTTCAATGGCAAAAATCAATGAATATTGTAAATGCACAAACAGTAATATCTCCACATTGCACGGTGCAATTATGAAATTTTTAGCTTTTTCCTGTTAATCCTAGCATGATAAAGAAGATTCAAAGAGAGTGAGATGCCAGCTCCTTTCATTCAGTCAGTAGCTTCAAACATTTCTGGTATATGAAAAACATGTTTTTCAATGGCAAAAATCAATGAATATTGTAAATGCACAAACAGTAATATCTCCACATTGCAAGGTGCAATTCTGAAATTTTTTGCTTTTTCCTGCTAATCCTAGCATGATAAAGAAGATTCAAAGAGAGTGAGATGCCAGCTCCTTTCATTCAGTCAGTAGCTTCAAACATTTCTGGTATATGAAAAACATGTTTTTCAATGGCAAAAATCAATGAATATTGTAAATGCACAAACAGTAATATCTCAACATTGCACGGTGCAATTCTGAAATTTTTAGCTTTTTCCTGTTAATCCTAGCATGATAAAGAAGATTCAAAGAGAGTGAGATGCCAGCTCCTTTCATTCAGTCAGTAGCCTCAAACATTTCTGGTATATGAAAAACGTTTTTCAATGGCAAAAATCAATGAATATTGTAAATGCACAAACAGTAATATCTCCACATTGCAAGGTGCAATTCTGAAATTTTTTGCTTTTTCCTGCTAATCCTAGCATGATAAAGAAGATTCAAAGAGAGTGAGATGCCAGCTCCTTTCATTCAGTCAGTAGCTTCAAACATTTCTGGTATATGAAAAACATGTTTTTCAATGGCAAAAATCAATGAATATTGTAAATGCACAAACAGTAATATCTCCACATTGCACGGTGCAATTCTGAAATTTTTAGCTTTTTCCTGTTAATCCTAGCATGATAAAGAAGATTCAAAGAGAGTGAGATGCCAGCTCCTTTCATTCAGTCAGTAGCTTCAAACATTTCTGGTATATGAAAAACATGTTTTTCAATGGCAAAAATCAATGAATATTGTAAATGCACAGTAATATCTCCACATTGCAAGGTGCAATTCTGAAATTTTTTGCTTTTTCCTGCTAATCCTAGCATGATAAAGAAGATTCAAAGAGAGTGAGATGCCAGCTCCTTTCATTCAGTCAGTAGCTTCAAACATTTCTGGTATATGAAAAACATGTTTTTCAATGGCAAAAATCAATGAATATTGTAAATGCACAAACAGTAATATCTCCACATTGCACGGTGCAATTATGAAATTTTTAGCTTTTTCCTGTTAATCCTAGCATGATAAAGAAGATTCAAAGAGAGTGAGATGCCAGCTCCTTTCATTCAGTCAGTAGCTTCAAACATTTCTGGTATATGAAAAACATGTTTTTCAATGGCAAAAATCAATGAATATTGTAAATGCACAAACAGTAATAACTCCACATTGCAAGGTGCAATTCTGAAATTTTTTGCTTTTTCCTGCTAATCCTAGCATGATAAAGAAGATTCAAAGAGAGTGAGATGCCAGCTCCTTTCATTCAGTCAGTAGCTTCAAACATTTCTGGTATATGAAAAACATGTTTTTCAATGGCAAAAATCAATGAATA
Source organism: Phyllobates terribilis (assembly GCF_046119375.1). Taxonomy (NCBI): domain Eukaryota; kingdom Metazoa; phylum Chordata; class Amphibia; order Anura; family Dendrobatidae; genus Phyllobates; species Phyllobates terribilis. The sequence goes on from NW_027365457.1 coordinate 70,084, forward strand.
TTGTAAATGCACAAACAGTAATATCTCCACATTGCAAGGTGCAATTCTGAAATTTTTTGCTTTTTCCTGCTAATCCTAGCATGATAAAGAAGATTCAAAGAGAGTGAGATGCCAGCTCCTTTCATTCAGTCAGTAGCTTCAAACATTTCTGGTATATGAAAAACGTTTTTCAATGGCAAAAATCAATGAATATTGTAAATGCACAAACTATCTCCACATTGCACGGTGCAATGCTGAAATTTTTAGCTTTTTCCTGTTAATCCTAGCATGATAAAGAAGATTCAAAGAGAGTGAGATGCCAGCTCCTTTCATTCAGTCAGTAGCTTCAAACATTTCTGGTATATGAAAAACATGTTTTTCAATGGCAAAAATCAATGAATATTGTAAATGCACAAACAGTAATATCTCCACATTGCAAGGTGCAATTCTGAAATTTTTTGCTTTTTCCTGTTAATCCTAGCATGATGAAGATTCAAAGAGAGTGAGATGCCAGCTCCTTTCATTCAGTCAGTAGCTTCAAACATTTCTGGTATATGAAAAACGTTTTTCAATGGCAAAAATCAATGAATATTGTAAATGCACAAACAGTAATATCTCCACATTGCAAGGTGCAATTCTGAAATTTTTTGCTTTTTCCTGCTAATCCTAGCATGATAAAGAAGATTCAGAGTGAGATGCCAGCTCCTTTCATTGTCAGTAGCTTCAAACATTTCTGGTATATGAAAAATATGTTTTTCAATGGCAAAAATCAATGAATATTGTAAATGCACAAACAGTAATATCTCCACATTGCACGGTGCAATTCTGAAATTTTTAGCTTTTTCCTGTTAATCCTAGCATGATAAAGAAGATTCAAAGAGAGTGAGATGCCAGCTCCTTTCATTCAGTCAGTAGCTTCAAACATTTCTGGTATATGAAAAACATGTTTTTCAATGGCAAAAATCAATGAATATTGTAAATGCACAAACAGTAATATCTCCACATTGCAAGGTGCAATTCTGAAATTTTTTGCTTTTTCCTGCTAATCCTAGCATGATAAAGAAGATTCAAAGAGAGTGAGATGCCAGCTCCTTTCATTCAGTCAGTAGCTTCAAACATTTCTGGTATATGAAAAACATGTTTTTCAATGGCAAAAATCAATGAATATTGTAAATGCACAAACAGTAATATCTCCACATTGCACGGTGCAATTCTGAAATTTTTAGCTTTTTCCTGTTAATCCTAGCATGATAAAGAAGATTCAAAGAGAGTGAGATGCCAGCTCCTTTCATTCAGTCAGTAGCTTCAAACATTTCTGGTATATGAAAAACATGTTTTTCAATGGCAAAAATCAATGAATATTGTAAATGCACAAACAGTAATATCTCCACATTGCAAGGTGCAATTCTGAAATTTTTTGCTTTTTCCTGCTAATCCTAGCATGATAAAGAAGATTCAAAGAGAGTGAGATGCCAGCTCCTTTCATTCAGTCAGTAGCTTCAAACATTTCTGGTATATGAAAAACATGTTTTTCAATGGCAAAAATCAATGAATATTGTAAATGCACAAACAGTAATATCTCCACATTGCACGGTGCAATTCTGAAATTTTTAGCTTTTTCCTGTTAATCCTAGCATGATAAAGAAGATTCAAAGAGAGTGAGATGCCAGCTCCTTTCATTCAGTCAGTAGCTTCAAACATTTCTGGTATATGAAAAACATGTTTTTCAATGGCAAAAATCAATGAATATTGTAAATGCACAGTAATATCTCCACATTGCAAGGTGCAATTCTGAAATTTTTTGCTTTTTCCTGCTAATCCTAGCATGATAAAGAAGATTCAAAGAGAGTGAGATGCCAGCTCCTTTCATTCAGTCAGTAGCTTCAAACATTTCTGGTATATGAAAAACATGTTTTTCAATGGCAAAAATCAATGAATATTGTAAATGCACAAACAGTAATATCTCCACATTGCAAGGTGCAATTCTGAAATTTTTTGCTTTTTCCTGCTAATCCTAGCATGATAAAGAAGATTCAAAGAGAGTGAGATGCCAGCTCCTTTCATTCAGTCAGTAGCTTCAAACATTTCTGGTATATGAAAAACGTTTTTCAATGGCAAAAATCAATGAATATTGTAAATGCACAAACTATCTCCACATTGCACGGTGCAATGCTGAAATTTTTAGCTTTTTCCTGTTAATCCTAGCATGATAAAGAAGATTCAAAGAGAGTGAGATGCCAGCTCCTTTCATTCAGTCAGTAGCTTCAAACATTTCTGGTATATGAAAAACATGTTTTTCAATGGCAAAAATCAATGAATATTGTAAATGCACAAACAGTAATATCTCCACATTGCAAGGTGCAATTCTGAAATTTTTTGCTTTTTCCTGTTAATCCTAGCATGATGAAGATTCAAAGAGAGTGAGATGCCAGCTCCTTTCATTCAGTCAGTAGCTTCAAACATTTCTGGTATATGAAAAACGTTTTTCAATGGCAAAAATCAATGAATATTGTAAATGCACAAACAGTAATATCTCCACATTGCAAGGTGCAATTCTGAAATTTTTTGCTTTTTCCTGCTAATCCTAGCATGATAAAGAAGATTCAGAGTGAGATGCCAGCTCCTTTCATTGTCAGTAGCTTCAAACATTTCTGGTATATGAAAAATATGTTTTTCAATGGCAAAAATCAATGAATATTGTAAATGCACAAACAGTAATATCTCCACATTGCACGGTGCAATTCTGAAATTTTTAGCTTTTTCCTGTTAATCCTAGCATGATAAAGAAGATTCAAAGAGAGTGAGATGCCAGCTCCTTTCATTCAGTCAGTAGCTTCAAACATTTCTGGTATATGAAAAACATGTTTTTCAATGGCAAAAATCAATGAATATTGTAAATGCACAAACAGTAATATCTCCACATTGCAAGGTGCAATTCTGAAATTTTTTGCTTTTTCCTGCTAATCCTAGCATGATAAAGAAGATTCAAAGAGAGTGAGATGCCAGCTCCTTTCATTCAGTCAGTAGCTTCAAACATTTCTGGTATATGAAAAACATGTTTTTCAATGGCAAAAATCAATGAATATTGTAAATGCACAAACAGTAATATCTCCACATTGCACGGTGCAATTCTGAAATTTTTAGCTTTTTCCTGTTAATCCTAGCATGATAAAGAAGATTCAAAGAGAGTGAGATGCCAGCTCCTTTCATTCAGTCAGTAGCTTCAAACATTTCTGGTATATGAAAAACATGTTTTTCAATGGCAAAAATCAATGAATATTGTAAATGCACAAACAGTAATATCTCCACATTGCAAGGTGCAATTCTGAAATTTTTTGCTTTTTCCTGCTAATCCTAGCATGATAAAGAAGATTCAAAGAGAGTGAGATGCCAGCTCCTTTCATTCAGTCAGTAGCTTCAAACATTTCTGGTATATGAAAAACATGTTTTTCAATGGCAAAAATCAATGAATATTGTAAATGCACAAACAGTAATATCTCCACATTGCACGGTGCAATTCTGAAATTTTTAGCTTTTTCCTGTTAATCCTAGCATGATAAAGAAGATTCAAAGAGAGTGAGATGCCAGCTCCTTTCATTCAGTCAGTAGCTTCAAACATTTCTGGTATATGAAAAACATGTTTTTCAATGGCAAAAATCAATGAATATTGTAAATGCACAGTAATATCTCCACATTGCAAGGTGCAATTCTGAAATTTTTTGCTTTTTCCTGCTAATCCTAGCATGATAAAGAAGATTCAAAGAGAGTGAGATGCCAGCTCCTTTCATTCAGTCAGTAGCTTCAAACATTTCTGGTATATGAAAAACATGTTTTTCAATGGCAAAAATCAATGAATATTGTAAATGCACAAACAGTAATATCTCCACATTGCACGGTGCAATTATGAAATTTTTAGCTTTTTCCTGTTAATCCTAGCATGATAAAGAAGATTCAAAGAGAGTGAGATGCCAGCTCCTTTCATTCAGTCAGTAGCTTCAAACATTTCTGGTATATGAAAAACATGTTTTTCAATGGCAAAAATCAATGAATATTGTAAATGCACAAACAGTAATAACTCCACATTGCAAGGTGCAATTCTGAAATTTTTTGCTTTTTCCTGCTAATCCTAGCATGATAAAGAAGATTCAAAGAGAGTGAGATGCCAGCTCCTTTCATTCAGTCAGTAGCTTCAAACATTTCTGGTATATGAAAAACATGTTTTTCAATGGCAAAAATCAATGAATATTGTAAATGCACAAACAGTAATATCTCCACATTGCAAGGTGCAATTCTGAAATTTTTTGCTTTTTCCTGCTAATCCTAGCATGATAAAGAAGATTCAAAGAGAGTGAGATGCCAGCTCCTTTCATTCAGTCAGTAGCTTCAAACATTTCTGGTATATGAAAAACGTTTTTCAATGGCAAAAATCAATGAATATTGTAAATGCACAAACTATCTCCACATTGCACGGTGCAATGCTGAAATTTTTAGCTTTTTCCTGTTAATCCTAGCATGATAAAGAAGATTCAAAGAGAGTGAGATGCCAGCTCCTTTCATTCAGTCAGTAGCTTCAAACATTTCTGGTATATGAAAAACATGTTTTTCAATGGCAAAAATCAATGAATATTGTAAATGCACAAACAGTAATATCTCCACATTGCAAGGTGCAATTCTGAAATTTTTTGCTTTTTCCTGTTAATCCTAGCATGATAAAGAAGATTCAAAGAGAGTGAGATGCCAGCTCCTTTCATTCAGTCAGTAGCTTCAAACATTTCTGGTATATGAAAAACATGTTTTTCAATGGCAAAAATCAATGAATATTGTAAATGCACAAACAGTAATATCTCCACATTGCAAGGTGCAATTCTGAAATTTTTTGCTTTTTCCTGTTAATCCTAGCATGATGAAGATTCAAAGAGAGTGAGATGCCAGCTCCTTTCATTCAGTCAGTAGCTTCAAACATTTCTGGTATATGAAAAACGTTTTTCAATGGCAAAAATCAATGAATATTGTAAATGCACAAACAGTAATATCTCCACATTGCAAGGTGCAATTCTGAAATTTTTTGCTTTTTCCTGCTAATCCTAGCATGATAAAGAAGATTCAGAGTGAGATGCCAGCTCCTTTCATTGTCAGTAGCTTCAAACATTTCTGGTATATGAAAAACATGTTTTTCAATGGCAAAAATCAATGAATATTGTAAATGCACAAACAGTAATATCTCCACATTGCACGGTGCAATTCTGAAATTTTTAGCTTTTTCCTGTTAATCCTAGCATGATAAAGAAGATTCAAAGAGAGTGAGATGCCAGCTCCTTTCATTCAGTCAGTAGCTTCAAACATTTCTGGTATATGAAAAACATGTTTTTCAATGGCAAAAATCAATGAATATTGTAAATGCACAAACAGTAATATCTCCACATTGCAAGGTGCAATTCTGAAATTTTTTGCTTTTTCCTGCTAATCCTAGCATGATAAAGAAGATTCAAAGAGAGTGAGATGCCAGCTCCTTTCATTCAGTCAGTAGCTTCAAACATTTCTGGTATATGAAAAACATGTTTTTCAATGGCAAAAATCAATGAATATTGTAAATGCACAAACAGTAATATCTCCACATTGCACGGTGCAATTCTGAAATTTTTAGCTTTTTCCTGTTAATCCTAGCATGATAAAGAAGATTCAAAGAGAGTGAGATGCCAGCTCCTTTCATTCAGTCAGTAGCTTCAAACATTTCTGGTATATGAAAAACATGTTTTTCAATGGCAAAAATCAATGAATATTGTAAATGCACAAACAGTAATATCTCCACATTGCAAGGTGCAATTCTGAAATTTTTTGCTTTTTCCTGCTAATCCTAGCATGATAAAGAAGATTCAAAGAGAGTGAGATGCCAGCTCCTTTCATTCAGTCAGTAGCTTCAAACATTTCTGGTATATGAAAAACATGTTTTTCAATGGCAAAAATCAATGAATATTGTAAATGCACAAACAGTAATATCTCCACATTGCACGGTGCAATTCTGAAATTTTTAGCTTTTTCCTGTTAATCCTAGCATGATAAAGAAGATTCAAAGAGAGTGAGATGCCAGCTCCTTTCATTCAGTCAGTAGCTTCAAACATTTCTGGTATATGAAAAACATGTTTTTCAATGGCAAAAATCAATGAATATTGTAAATGCACAGTAATATCTCCACATTGCAAGGTGCAATTCTGAAATTTTTTGCTTTTTCCTGCTAATCCTAGCATGATAAAGAAGATTCAAAGAGAGTGAGATGCCAGCTCCTTTCATTCAGTCAGTAGCTTCAAACATTTCTGGTATATGAAAAACATGTTTTTCAATGGCAAAAATCAATGAATATTGTAAATGCACAAACAGTAATATCTCCACATTGCACGGTGCAATTATGAAATTTTTAGCTTTTTCCTGTTAATCCTAGCATGATAAAGAAGATTCAAAGAGAGTGAGATGCCAGCTCCTTTCATTCAGTCAGTAGCTTCAAACATTTCTGGTATATGAAAAACATGTTTTTCAATGGCAAAAATCAATGAATATTGTAAATGCACAAACAGTAATAACTCCACATTGCAAGGTGCAATTCTGAAATTTTTTGCTTTTTCCTGCTAATCCTAGCATGATAAAGAAGATTCAAAGAGAGTGAGATGCCAGCTCCTTTCATTCAGTCAGTAGCTTCAAACATTTCTGGTATATGAAAAACATGTTTTTCAATGGCAAAAATCAATGAATATTGTAAATGCACAAACAGTAATATCTCCACATTGCAAGGTGCAATTCTGAAATTTTTTGCTTTTTCCTGCTAATCCTAGCATGATAAAGAAGATTCAAAGAGAGTGAGATGCCAGCTCCTTTCATTCAGTCAGTAGCTTCAAACATTTCTGGTATATGAAAAACGTTTTTCAATGGCAAAAATCAATGAATATTGTAAATGCACAAACTATCTCCACATTGCACGGTGCAATGCTGAAATTTTTAGCTTTTTCCTGTTAATCCTAGCATGATAAAGAAGATTCAAAGAGAGTGAGATGCCAGCTCCTTTCATTCAGTCAGTAGCTTCAAACATTTCTGGTATATGAAAAACATGTTTTTCAATGGCAAAAATCAATGAATATTGTAAATGCACAAACAGTAATATCTCCACATTGCAAGGTGCAATTCTGAAATTTTTTGCTTTTTCCTGTTAATCCTAGCATGATAAAGAAGATTCAAAGAGAGTGAGATGCCAGCTCCTTTCATTCAGTCAGTAGCTTCAAACATTTCTGGTATATGAAAAACGTTTTTCAATGGCAAAAATCAATGAATATTGTAAATGCACAAACAGTAATATCTCCACATTGCAAGGTGCAATTCTGAAATTTTTTGCTTTTTCCTGCTAATCCTAGCATGATAAAGAAGATTCAGAGTGAGATGCCAGCTCCTTTCATTCAGTCAGTAGCTTCAAACATTTCTGGTATATGAAAAACATGTTTTTCAATGGCAAAAATCAATGAATATTGTAAATGCACAAACAGTAATATCTCCACATTGCAAGGTGCAATTCTGAAATTTTTAGCTTTTTCCTGTTAATCCTAGCATGATAAAGAAGATTCAAAGAGAGTGAGATGCCAGCTCCTTTCATTCAGTCAGTAGCTTCAAACATTTCTGGTATATGAAAAACATGTTTTTCAATGGCAAAAATCAATGAATATTGTAAATGCACAAACAGTAATATCTCCACATTGCACGGTGCAATTCTGAAATTTTTAGCTTTTTCCTGTTAATCCTAGCATGATAAAGAAGATTCAAAGAGAGTGAGATGCCAGCTCCTTTCATTCAGTCAGTAGCTTCAAACATTTCTGGTATATGAAAAACATGTTTTTCAATGGCAAAAATCAATGAATATTGTAAATGCACAAACAGTAATATCTCCACATTGCAAGGTGCAATTCTGAAATTTTTTGCTTTTTCCTGCTAATCCTAGCATGATAAAGAAGATTCAAAGAGAGTGAGATGCCAGCTCCTTTCATTCAGTCAGTAGCTTCAAACATTTCTGGTATATGAAAAACGTTTTTCAATGGCAAAAATCAATGAATATTGTAAATGCACAAACAGTAATATCTCCACATTGCAAGGTGCAATTCTGAAATTTTTTGCTTTTTCCTGCTAATCCTAGCATGATAAAGAAGATTCAGAGTGAGATGCCAGCTCCTTTCATTCAGTCAGTAGCTTCAAACATTTCTGGTATATGAAAAACATGTTTTTCAATGGCAAAAATCAATGAATATTGTAAATGCACAAACAGTAATATCTCCACATTGCACGGTGCAATTCTGAAATTTTTAGCTTTTTCCTGTTAATCCTAGCATGATAAAGAAGATTCAAAGAGAGTGAGATGCCAGCTCCTTTCATTCAGTCAGTAGCCTCAAACATTTCTGGTATATGAAAAACATGTTTTTCAATGGCAAAAATCAATGAATATTGTAAATGCACAAACAGTAATATCTCCACATTGCAAGGTGCAATTCTGAAATTTTTTGCTTTTTCCTGTTAATCCTAGCATGATAAAGAAGATTCAAAGAGAGTGAGATGCCAGCTCCTTTCATTCAGTCAGTAGCTTCAAACATTTCTGGTATATGAAAAACATGTTTTTCAATGGCAAAAATCAATGAATATTGTAAATGCACAAACAGTAATATCTCCACATTGCACGGTGCAATTCTGAAATTTTTAGCTTTTTCCTGTTAATCCTAGCATGATAAAGAAGATTCAAAGAGAGTGAGATGCCAGCTCCTTTCATTCAGTCAGTAGCTTCAAACATTTCTGGTATATGAAAAACATGTTTTTCAATGGCAAAAATCAATGAATATTGTAAATGCACAAACAGTAATATCTCCACATTGCACGGTGCAATTCTGAAATTTTTAGCTTTTTCCTGTTAATCCTAGCATGATAAAGAAGATTCAAAGAGAGTGAGATGCCAGCTCCTTTCATTCAGTCAGTAGCTTCAAACATTTCTGGTATATGAAAAACATGTTTTTCAATGGCAAAAATCAATGAATATTGTAAATGCTCAAACAGTAATATCTCCACATTGCAAGGTGCAATTCTGAAATTTTTTGCTTTTTCCTGTTAATCCTAGCATGATAAAGAAGATTCAAAGAGAGTGAGATGCCAGCTCCTTTCATTCAGTCAGTAGCTTCAAACATTTCTGGTATATGAAAAACATGTTTTTCAATGGCAAAAATCAATGAATATTGTAAATGCTCAAACAGTAATATCTCCACATTGCAAGGTGCAATTCTGAAATTTTTTGCTTTTTCCTGTTAATCCTAGCATGATAAAGAAGATTCAAAGAGAGTGAGATGCCAGCTCCTTTCATTCAGTCAGTAGCTTCAAACATTTCTGGTATATGAAAAACATGTTTTTCAATGGCAAAAATCAATGAATATTGTAAATGCACAAACAGTAATATCTCCACATTGCAAGGTGCAATTCTGAAATTTTTTGCTTTTTCCTGCTAATCCTAGCATGATAAAGAAGATTCAAAGAGAGTGAGATGCCAGCTCCTTTCATTCAGTCAGTAGCTTCAAACATTTCTGGTATATGAAAAACATGTTTTTCAATGGCAAAAATCAATGAATATTGTAAATGCACAAACAGTAATATCTCCACATTGCACGGTGCAATTCTGAAATTTTTAGCTTTTTCCTGTTAATCCTAGCATGATAAAGAAGATTCAAAGAGAGTGAGATGCCAGCTCCTTTCATTCAGTCAGTAGCTTCAAACATTTCTGGTATATGAAAAACATGTTTTTCAATGGCAAAAATCAATGAATATTGTAAATGCACAAACAGTAATATCTCCACATTGCAAGGTGCAATTCTGAAATTTTTTGCTTTTTCCTGCTAATCCTAGCATGATAAAGAAGATTCAAAGAGAGTGAGATGCCAGCTCCTTTCATTCAGTCAGTAGCTTCAAACATTTCTGGTATATGAAAAACATGTTTTTCAATGGCAAAAATCAATGAATATTGTAAATGCACAAACAGTAATATCTCCACATTGCACGGTGCAATTCTGAAATTTTTAGCTTTTTCCTGTTAATCCTAGCATGATAAAGAAGATTCAAAGAGAGTGAGATGCCAGCTCCTTTCATTCAGTCAGTAGCTTCAAACATTTCTGGTATATGAAAAACATGTTTTTCAATGGCAAAAATCAATGAATATTGTAAATGCTCAAACAGTAATATCTCCACATTGCAAGGTGCAATTCTGAAATTTTTTGCTTTTTCCTGTTAATCCTAGCATGATAAAGAAGATTCAAAGAGAGTGAGATGCCAGCTCCTTTCATTCAGTCAGTAGCTTCAAACATTTCTGGTATATGAAAAACATGTTTTTCAATGGCAAAAATCAATGAATATTGTAAATGCTCAAACAGTAATATCTCCACATTGCAAGGTGCAATTCTGAAATTTTTTGCTTTTTCCTGTTAATCCTAGCATGATAAAGAAGATTCAAAGAGAGTGAGATGCCAGCTCCTTTCATTCAGTCAGTAGCTTCAAACATTTCTGGTATATGAAAAACATGTTTTTCAATGGCAAAAATCAATGAATATTGTAAATGCACAAACAGTAATATCTCCACATTGCAAGGTGCAATTCTGAAATTTTTTGCTTTTTCCTGCTAATCCTAGCATGATAAAGAAGATTCAAAGAGAGTGAGATGCCAGCTCCTTTCATTCAGTCAGTAGCTTCAAACATTTCTGGTATATGAAAAACATGTTTTTCAATGGCAAAAATCAATGAATATTGTAAATGCACAAACAGTAATATCTCCACATTGCACGGTGCAATTCTGAAATTTTTAGCTTTTTCCTGTTAATCCTAGCATGATAAAGAAGATTCAAAGAGAGTGAGATGCCAGCTCCTTTCATTCAGTCAGTAGCTTCAAACATTTCTGGTATATGAAAAACATGTTTTTCAATGGCAAAAATCAATGAATATTGTAAATGCACAAACAGTAATATCTCCACATTGCAAGGTGCAATTCTGAAATTTTTTGCTTTTTCCTGCTAATCCTAGCATGATAAAGAAGATTCAAAGAGAGTGAGATGCCAGCTCCTTTCATTCAGTCAGTAGCTTCAAACATTTCTGGTATATGAAAAACATGTTTTTCAATGGCAAAAATCAATGAATATTGTAAATGCACAAACAGTAATATCTCCACATTGCACGGTGCAATTCTGAAATTTTTAGCTTTTTCCTGTTAATCCTAGCATGATAAAGAAGATTCAAAGAGAGTGAGATGCCAGCTCCTTTCATTCAGTCAGTAGCTTCAAACATTTCTGGTATATGAAAAACATGTTTTTCAATGGCAAAAATCAATGAATATTGTAAATGCACAGTAATATCTCCACATTGCAAGGTGCAATTCTGAAATTTTTTGCTTTTTCCTGCTAATCCTAGCATGATAAAGAAGATTCAAAGAGAGTGAGATGCCAGCTCCTTTCATTCAGTCAGTAGCTTCAAACATTTCTGGTATATGAAAAACATGTTTTTCAATGGCAAAAATCAATGAATATTGTAAATGCACAAACAGTAATATCTCCACATTGCACGGTGCAATTATGAAATTTTTAGCTTTTTCCTGTTAATCCTAGCATGATAAAGAAGATTCAAAGAGAGTGAGATGCCAGCTCCTTTCATTCAGTCAGTAGCTTCAAACATTTCTGGTATATGAAAAACATGTTTTTCAATGGCAAAAATCAATGAATATTGTAAATGCACAAACAGTAATAACTCCACATTGCAAGGTGCAATTCTGAAATTTTTTGCTTTTTCCTGCTAATCCTAGCATGATAAAGAAGATTCAAAGAGAGTGAGATGCCAGCTCCTTTCATTCAGTCAGTAGCTTCAAACATTTCTGGTATATGAAAAACATGTTTTTCAATGGCAAAAATCAATGAATATTGTAAATGCACAAACAGTAATATCTCCACATTGCAAGGTGCAATTCTGAAATTTTTTGCTTTTTCCTGCTAATCCTAGCATGATAAAGAAGATTCAAAGAGAGTGAGATGCCAGCTCCTTTCATTCAGTCAGTAGCTTCAAACATTTCTGGTATATGAAAAACGTTTTTCAATGGCAAAAATCAATGAATATTGTAAATGCACAAACTATCTCCACATTGCACGGTGCAATGCTGAAATTTTTAGCTTTTTCCTGTTAATCCTAGCATGATAAAGAAGATTCAAAGAGAGTGAGATGCCAGCTCCTTTCATTCAGTCAGTAGCTTCAAACATTTCTGGTATATGAAAAACATGTTTTTCAATGGCAAAAATCAATGAATATTGTAAATGCACAAACAGTAATATCTCCACATTGCAAGGTGCAATTCTGAAATTTTTTGCTTTTTCCTGTTAATCCTAGCATGATAAAGAAGATTCAAAGAGAGTGAGATGCCAGCTCCTTTCATTCAGTCAGTAGCTTCAAACATTTCTGGTATATGAAAAACGTTTTTCAATGGCAAAAATCAATGAATATTGTAAATGCACAAACAGTAATATCTCCACATTGCAAGGTGCAATTCTGAAATTTTTTGCTTTTTCCTGCTAATCCTAGCATGATAAAGAAGATTCAAAGAGAGTGAGATGCCAGCTCCTTTCATTCAGTCAGTAGCTTCAAACATTTCTGGTATATGAAAAACATGTTTTTCAATGGCAAAAATCAATGAATATTGTAAATGCACAAACAGTAATATCTCCACATTGCACGGTGCAATTCTGAAATTTTTAGCTTTTTCCTGTTAATCCTAGCATGATAAAGAAGATTCAAAGAGAGTGAGATGCCAGCTCCTTTCATTCAGTCAGTAGCTTCAAACATTTCTGGTATATGAAAAACATGTTTTTCAATGGCAAAAATCAATGAATATTGTAAATGCACAAACAGTAATATCTCCACATTGCAAGGTGCAATTCTGAAATTTTTTGCTTTTTCCTGCTAATCCTAGCATGATAAAGAAGATTCAAAGAGAGTGAGATGCCAGCTCCTTTCATTCAGTCAGTAGCTTCAAACATTTCTGGTATATGAAAAACGTTTTTCAATGGCAAAAATCAATGAATATTGTAAATGCACAAACAGTAATATCTCCACATTGCAAGGTGCAATTCTGAAATTTTTTGCTTTTTCCTGCTAATCCTAGCATGATAAAGAAGATTCAGAGTGAGATGCCAGCTCCTTTCATTCAGTCAGTAGCTTCAAACATTTCTGGTATATGAAAAACATGTTTTTCAATGGCAAAAATCAATGAATATTGTAAATGCACAAACAGTAATATCTCCACATTGCACGGTGCAATTCTGAAATTTTTAGCTTTTTCCTGTTAATCCTAGCATGATAAAGAAGATTCAAAGAGAGTGAGATGCCAGCTCCTTTCATTCAGTCAGTAGCCTCAAACATTTCTGGTATATGAAAAACATGTTTTTCAATGGCAAAAATCAATGAATATTGTAAATGCACAAACAGTAATATCTCCACATTGCAAGGTGCAATTCTGAAATTTTTTGCTTTTTCCTGTTAATCCTAGCATGATAAAGAAGATTCAAAGAGAGTGAGATGCCAGCTCCTTTCATTCAGTCAGTAGCTTCAAACATTTCTGGTATATGAAAAACATGTTTTTCAATGGCAAAAATCAATGAATATTGTAAATGCACAAACAGTAATATCTCCACATTGCACGGTGCAATTCTGAAATTTTTAGCTTTTTCCTGTTAATCCTAGCATGATAAAGAAGATTCAAAGAGAGTGAGATGCCAGCTCCTTTCATTCAGTCAGTAGCTTCAAACATTTCTGGTATATGAAAAACATGTTTTTCAATGGCAAAAATCAATGAATATTGTAAATGCACAAACAGTAATATCTCCACATTGCACGGTGCAATTCTGAAATTTTTAGCTTTTTCCTGTTAATCCTAGCATGATAAAGAAGATTCAAAGAGAGTGAGATGGGGGAGTGGCCTGAGCACAGGACGAGATGGCAGCTTGATCCTGAGCTCCCTGAGGGCTTCGCTTTAAAGCTACTTTTTAAGCAACAAAAAGAAGATTTTTTTTCAAAATTCTTATATATTTGGACTTCCTATCATTCAGGGATCATTTTGATACCAAAGAATCCCTGCTAACCCCATCAACCCTGGAGATGTTTTGTGCTCAGACATTTGGGTGAGGCTCAGAATCCACCATTGAAGTGACTCTGTAACGTGGCCCTACAGGATTGTGGACCCATTTATGCCCTTCTACCTCCGGACCCAGGATTACATCGTTTTATACCGGACTTAAGGACTACCAGCAGGCTTTATATGCAGCTGCGGTAAGTCCTGGTGAGCATTCCAGTCCCTGAGGCTGTGACGTGCCCCTTTAAGCTCACAGATCGGTGGGGGCACATATTTCTCTCACTTCATTTAACTGAACATTATATACTGGGCCCCCTGACTGTTGTCAGAGCTTATTTTTAATCCACGGGGTGGCACATTTTGGTTCTGGTTCTGACACCCAGGCGATCACTGGCGGCCCTTTTCTTGATTCCAGTCACTCTGCGGCCCTTTTCTTGTTTCCAGTCGCTCAGCAGCGCTGCTTTGAAGTGACTGGAATAGCAGTAAGGGTCTGCTCTGCTCCGCCTTTTACTTTGGGAGCGGGACCCTACAGCAGTTTCAGCTGTTCTTTCAACGGATCCAAGAAAGAAAAGAGAAGAGGGGACTGAGACCGGGACACCGGCGACAGCTTGGAAATCCCTGCCCTGCATTCAACTATCGTTACTTCACGGAGGTCGGGACCGGACCCGCAGGACCTTGCTCCATAAAGAAGAGGCGCTGCCACCTCCGGACCAAAGATTCCCAACCCCACTGGTCCCCGTGGATAAGACCCCTGCTGCCGACAAGGGACCGTGAGCCTAGCCTAGCCTGTACGACGCGGAGTTCAGGAGACTGAGACGGAGCGGGACTGCATACTGAATACTTCTGTACAGGTCAGATAAGCCCTGGCTGAAGCCGGGGCTTTTATCGGGTTTCTGGGGGTCTGCTGCCGTGGTTCTGGGGCTGCTCCGGTGGTAACGGTGTCCCCTGGTGTCCCTGTGAAGCTGCTGCGTCCCTTTCCCCCCCCTCGGCTCACTGCCACCGCTGCTGTCTGCACCCGGCTCTCTCCTCTCCTGTGCGGCTGTTACCTGCGCTCCGGGCTGTTCACATAGTAGCGGTCCCCCCTCCTCTGTTCAGGAGCCGGCATACCAAGCTTCCCTCTGTTTACAGGCACCGCTGGTATATATAGCAGGTGTCCCCACGTCCCCAGGGCTTATACAGTGGCGGCGGTATCCCCCCTCCCTCTGATAAGGGGCCGCTCCGTTCCTTCTGCTCCCAGCTGGTGAGCGCCGCTGGTGCCTGAGGTCCGCTCCGTCTTTCCCCGTTGTGCCGCTCTGCTGATAGTGCCCCTCAGGTATCTGGACCCTGCTGACCTTTGTGACTGCCTCCCCCTCCTGTGGTAGCGCTGCTGAGCCTTGAACTTGCCTTTGGTCCCTTGCTGCAGCAGCACCGCTGCCCTCCACTGTCTCATACTCACAATCAGCTGATATTCTTTAAATCTCCCGCCCCCTGCTGCGGCGTAGCTCAGCACTGCTGTCCATGGTGCTGATCAAATTCTCCTGCCCTCTGCTGGCGTCGCTCTGCACTGCTGTCCATG
This sequence comes from Phyllobates terribilis, assembly GCF_046119375.1. Classification (NCBI taxonomy): domain Eukaryota; kingdom Metazoa; phylum Chordata; class Amphibia; order Anura; family Dendrobatidae; genus Phyllobates; species Phyllobates terribilis. The sequence continues at coordinate 85,776 of NW_027365457.1, forward strand.
GTGCTGATTTGAACTGCTGTCCATGGTGCTGATTTCAGTCAAACTCTCCTGCCCCTGCTATAGCATCGCTCTGTACTGCTGTCCATGGTGCTGATTTTACATTAGTTAATTCTCCTGCCTCCTGCTGCAACATCGCTTTGCACTGCTGTCCATGGTGCTGATTTTATATCAATACTGATACAGAGGTCCATTAAACACCAAACTTTGTACAATCATTTTAATTGTGAGACTTGACTTTGAGGGAGGTGGGGGATAGGAGGAATTGCTTCTGCCTCCATATATATATACTGTGACTTCGCTACCTGATATACATATAACAGTTGGTGCTCATGGAACTCTACAGATCTGCAAGTTTCCACAATAATTAGTTTTCTGTTAAGAACTATATGTGCCTTTTATTTTTATCCCTCGGGTCAAGTTTACTATTTTTCTTGATATTTTTGATTGTGATTTACATTTAAAGGATTGCATTCTAGGGGGTACATAATTCTGCAGTCTTTAAGGGTATTGATTGCCTCTTATTGGAATGATATTTGTTTAATGCTAATTTCTTCCAGTCATTGTTCCTAATTATTTTGCTACTCTAAAGTCTTCTGTCCACTCTCTAGGTTAAATATTTCCATTGTCCTTTTGGTGTTTTCCTTATATATACATTTAGGACTTATTTTCTTTTTTTTTTTTTTTTTTTTTTTTACAATGGCGGCTAACAAAAAAAATACCCAAAAGTCTTTGGAAGCCCCCCTTAAAACTAGTGCGGTAAGAGCGAAGTCCTCTCAACGCTCTTCTTTTTCAAATCCCTCAGAAGATACTGTCAATACTATTAGTCCACTTAAGTCCAGATCACCTCATAGAAATCCTGACGACAGACAGAGTTTTAAAGTAAGCTCTCCCACCAAAGACTCTGCTAAAAGTCTATTTTCTCCAAAACCACAGAGAATCCCTGTCGCTAAACCTGCCTCTTCTACAGTAATTAAGGAAAGAAAAGTAGAAGAGATGGATGTTTCCATCTCTTCAAAGAGAAGGGACCCAGGAGACTGGAGCAACAAATATTCTTCATTGGCTCCGAGTTCGGAGGAGGAATCCTCGGACCCGTCTCCTAATCCTAGTCCAGATAAGAGACGCCCTAAAAAAAACTTTTCCCCTTCACCCTCCGATTTTACGCCTAATGTCCCGGTCAAAATGACCATTTCTCAAGATTTGGGAAATACCGACCTTGGTTCATATCTGGACAATCTTTTAAAGACGATTGACAGAAATATGAAACTGGGCTTCGAGAAACAAGTTGACACCATGAAAACTACTTTGGAAGCGTTTGGGGTTAAATTGGAAGAAAACACTAAAAGGCTCGAAACGGTGGAGGGAAAGGTAGAGTCTGTCTCTTCTGACAATCTAGAAATTAAAACAGAGCTTAAGAGACTCAGATTAAAAGTGGCGGATTTGGAGGATAGAAGCAGGAGAAATAATTTGAAAATTAGAGGCGTATCTGAGAATATATCTCCTTCAGATATCTCGACCTATGTCAAAGACTTACTTCACCAGACAATCCCATCCCTTTCTGAGCAGGATCTTATCATTGATAGGGCACACCGCTTATTTCGTCCGTCCTCCATCTCCTCGGATCTCCCTAGAGATGTAATAGTTAGGTTACATTTTTTCTCGACCAAAGAGAGAATTTTGAAATATATCAGGGAAAACAGGACTTTTCCTGAGCCTTTCTCACACCTAAAAATCTTTTCAGATTTTTCCAAAGAAACCATGGACGCGAGAAGGTCATACAAATTGACCACAGATAGACTGAGAGGTATGAATATCCCGTATAGGTGGGGCTTTCCAGTTAAGTTGCTGATTTTCTTTAACGGGAAAACATTTACTCTTACAGATCCTGATGAAGGCCCTAAATTTTTTGACTTTATAAGGGACATTCCCCACAAAGTTGCAAAGATACCCCACCGTTGAAATGTGAAACACTACTCTTTCGGGAGCCCTTTTATTAAAAATAAACTTACTCACCACCTCACCTAATATGTCATACTAGATTTTTCATTCTTCTTTATATTTAGCCTTCGAGGCTTGTCCACATTATTTTTCCCCCCCAATCTGAGGGAGAACCTTTACGGTGAAGGTTCCCTCAGGAGATTTTTTGATTCGTTTTCTTCTTTTTTCTTTGAATATTTGGTTATTGTTATTACTATCTTTGAGTTAATAGTGAGATAGTGTATTCCAGCTTTGATTGTTGATTGATTTATTTTTTGGGAATTTGTTGGACCAACTGACCCCTATCCTTTTGGCTTATTCTGATCGCTAATTTACCTATGCCCATTAAGATCATCACTTACAATGTAAGAGGCCTAAACAGTCCCAATAAGAGATTCTCCCTTTGGAAGGAATTGGGTCATCTTGGTGCTGATGTTGCGTGTCTTCAGGAGACAAGGTTTGCCGAGGGGAAACATCCTACCTTCACCCACAAGCGCTACCCTCATATATTTGAATCCACTAGCGACCGGAAAAAAGCCGGTGTAGCTACAGTGATCAAAGACTCGGTCCCATTTGAGTTTTTGGATCAGCATAAAGATCCCAATGGAAGGTTTCATATATTGCTCTGTAAACTAAATAATCATGAGTGCACTGTTGTTAACCTATATGCCCCAAATAAAAAGCAAATACCCTTTTTGAACAAGGTTTTTAGAAAGGTTGAAGAGGTTAGGAGAGGCGAATTGATTTTTTTGGGAGATTTCAACATGGTTCCGGATGGGCATATGGACTCTTCCTCCCCCAGCCGCCACTTATACCCGACGCTAAATAACTGGCTCTATAAAAATGAACTATTTGACACATTTAGATGTCTGCAAACTACATCCAAAGAATTCTCACACTTTTCGGATGCACACCAAACGGCCTCTAGAATTGACTTAATTGTAACTGACGTCTTTTCTTTACCCAAATTCTCTAACGTATCTATAGGCCTCAGGTCGCTATCAGATCATGCCCCTACGTCATGTGAAATTCACATTGGTCCTCTTATTAAAAATGGTTTTCTTTGGAAATGTAGATCTTCACTTATTCATAACCCCAAGAACAAAAAAATTATTGAAAAAGCTATTTCTGATTATTTTAAGGAAAATGATACCCCAGATTTATCTAATCCCTTCTCCAGCTGGTGTGCTCACAAGGCCGTCCTTCGTGGTGTACTAATGCAGATATCCTCATCTGAAAAAAAAGAAAAAAGAACAAAAATAAATTCTCTTCAAAAACTGATTAGGGAAAAAGAACTAGAGCAAATTAATCTTCCTTCCCCTTCCCTAATAATTCAAAAGGAACTGTCAAATTTAAGGGTAGAGCTAAAATCAGAAATTTCTTCTTCCTATGATGCGATTATTCGGAAATCAAAATTTAATTACTATGCGGCTCTAAATAAACCTACCCGCTTTATGGCCCGCCTAGTTAAATGTAAAAGAGCAATTAATAGAATAGATAAAATAAAGAATGATAGTGGAATAACGTTTTGTCACCCTAAAGATATAGTGAACCAGTTTGCAGACTTTTACAAAAAACTCTATAATATCAAGACTGACCCTCTAATTCCCCATCCTCACCCAGACGCAATCAACAAATTTCTATCCTCCATTAACCTACCGAAATTGAGCCCTCTGGATCACGAGTCATTGAACAAGCCTTTTTCTAACCTTGAAATTATTAACACAATAAAGCAACTTAAAGCTTTCAGGGCCCCGGGTCCAGATGGGTTCATTAATGAGTATTATAAAACTTTTTGCGACCTACTTTCTCTCCCTCTTACGAAAATTTTCAATCATGCTTCCTCAATAAGCTCCTTCCCCTCAGAAATGCTGGAAGCTACCATTACCTTAATACCCAAGTCTAAAGAAGAGAGAGATAATGTTAAAAATTATAGGCCCATTTCGCTAATTAATACTGACATTAAGATATATTCGAAAATTCTGGCCAATCGTTTATCGACTATTCTCCCATCTCTCATCAACGACGATCAAATTGGCTTCGTTGGTGGGAGACAAGCAACTGATGGCTCTAGAAGACTCTTGAATATTATTAAGGTTATCAATACGGCGAAACTCCCAACTTCATTGCTTGCCCTAGATGCTGAAAAAGCTTTCGACAGGCTAAATTGGCTATACCTTAAATTGACCCTTATTAAATTTGGTTTTGACAACAATTTTCTCTCTTCAATTATGGCCCTTTATTCTAACCCCCAAGCAAAAATCTATGTTAACAATTATCTCTCAAACCCAATCCCTATTACAAATGGTACTAGACAGGGTTGCCCGCTTTCCCCTCTTCTCTTTGTCCTGGCTATGGAGCCTCTTGCTCAGAGGATCAGAGAAAATACTGACATCAGAGGGATATCTACCCCATCTCGAGAATTTAAAATTGGCCTCTTTGCAGATGATGTTATGCTTTCCCTGCTGGACCCAATAAATTCAGTTGCGGAGGTTTCGAAGGTTCTAGAAATATTCTCTCAGATTTCTTATTTTAAGATCAATAATGAGAAGTCTAAACTTTTAAATATTAATCTGGACCGTCAGACGAGAGAGGTTTTACACTCGAGATTTTCCTTTGGTGTGGCTAAACGCAATCTGATTTATTTGGGGATCAGTATTGGTAAAAATATTAACTCAACAATCTCTGACAATCTGGTTCTGATTGATGACATCGTCCGAGGAGATTTGATGGACTTTATGAAGAGAGATTTGTCGTGGTGGGGTAGAGTCCTCTCTATCAAGATGTTTGTTCTTCCCAAAATTTTATATTTTTTCCGCAACCTTCCTTTAGCTATTTCCCACATCTTTGTTCAAAAAATCCAAAATCAGATTAATTCTTATGTCTGGGATAATAAACGTGCGAGGATATCTGCAGATATATTGTACAAGAATAAAAGTAACGGAGGTCTGAGCCACCCTAATATTTCCGCTTATTATTTGGCAAACCTTATCAAACAGAGCAGTAATTGGTTTAATTCTGACAGTCCCCCAGCTTGGATGATTCTAGAGACTTTCTTAAATAACGGCTCCTCTCCTCGTGATTTGTTACTTAGGCATCTCTTTAAACAGTGCACTCATGATTCTTCCCACCCTATTTTCCAGGCGATTATTGACGCTTGGAAAAAAATCGCTAAAAGAAAGAAAAAGAGCTCCTTGAAAGATTCTGATATGGTTAAGCTTTCTCTTGTCAAAAATTTCCCAATTGGTTTTGTTGCTGATCTATATAACTCTTCCATTCCAGATCAATGGGACAATAAAGGGTTGAGAAAAATTGGAGACCTGTATGAAGCTTCTGTTTTTATTCCTTTCCAAACTCTTAAAAAAAGATTCAACTTACCCTCTTCTGATTTCTTTTTATATTCTCATTTAAAAAACATAATTCTGGAATTCATTTCTGGCAAACTTATCATTTCTGAAACCTCGGTGAACCTGTTAAGCAACCCATCCCATAAAATTTTTTGGAGCCTGAGACACATATATAACAGTTTCAATAATGACCTTTCTTTTCAAAAACACCTTTACATGATAAGATGGGAAAAAGACCTAAAACTCAATTTCCAATCCGACCAATGGGAGAATGCTGTTCTTTTTTCCCAAGCCTCTAATATATCTATGCCCTTACAAGAGGCCTACTTCAAAATTCTAACCAGATGGTATTACACTCCAATCAGGCTACATCATATAAAGCCCAGCAACTCTCCCCTTTGTTGGAGGGAGTGCGGCCTTAGGGGAGATCTTTTACATCTCTTTTGGAGCTGCACGAAAATCCGTAATCTATGGGCTCAGATCTCTTCTTTGGTTGATGATCTTTTAGGTAGACCATTAGTATTGACCCCTCAAAGGGCTTTACTATCCTTGGATCTTGAATCATGCAAGTCATTTGAAAGATCTCTGGTGATTCATTTATTTTCAGTTTGTAAGAACGCATTGGCTTTTTATTGGAGAAAGTCACACGTCCCCACTCTGGAGGACTTAGTTGATAAGATGAATCTTCACAGAATATTTGAACTCAGATTTGCCCTTATCAACAATAACTTAATTAAATTCTCTAGGAAGTGGGATATTTGGTCCACTAGGTTCCCTCAACCTTCTTATAATGCTGGAACATCTCAATGTGTGTCATGTTTAGCTCATTAATATGTCTAATTTGCTATTGATAGTAATGTGTGCTTAAATTGTTCAAGTTTATGTACTATCGTATATATTTTTTTTTGACGAACAAATTTCTCCCATCTTTCCTGTTTATCCATTCCGGTTTATACCTTTTTCCCTTCCCCTTCCCTCAGAATTTTCCCTTTACTACGAACATTCTTTTGTCATTACTTTTATGCTACGATTGTTATTCCCCTGTTAAATTGGTTTTTAAAAATAAAAAAAATATGGTAAAACAAAGAGAGTGAGATGCCAGCTCCTTTCATTCAGTCAGTAGCTTCAAACATTTCTGGTATATGAAAAACATGTTTTTCAATGGCAAAAATCAATGAATATTGTAAATGCTCAAACAGTAATATCTCCACATTGCAAGGTGCAATTCTGAAATTTTTTGCTTTTTCCTGTTAATCCTAGCATGATAAAGAAGATTCAAAGAGAGTGAGATGCCAGCTCCTTTCATTCAGTCAGTAGCTTCAAACATTTCTGGTATATGAAAAACATGTTTTTCAATGGCAAAAATCAATGAATATTGTAAATGCTCAAACAGTAATATCTCCACATTGCAAGGTGCAATTCTGAAATTTTTTGCTTTTTCCTGTTAATCCTAGCATGATAAAGAAGATTCAAAGAGAGTGAGATGCCAGCTCCTTTCATTCAGTCAGTAGCTTCAAACATTTCTGGTATATGAAAAACATGTTTTTCAATGGCAAAAATCAATGAATATTGTAAATGCACAAACAGTAATATCTCCACATTGCAAGGTGCAATTCTGAAATTTTTTGCTTTTTCCTGCTAATCCTAGCATGATAAAGAAGATTCAAAGAGAGTGAGATGCCAGCTCCTTTCATTCAGTCAGTAGCTTCAAACATTTCTGGTATATGAAAAACATGTTTTTCAATGGCAAAAATCAATGAATATTGTAAATGCACAAACAGTAATATCTCAACATTGCACGGTGCAATTCTGAAATTTTTAGCTTTTTCCTGTTAATCCTAGCATGATAAAGAAGATTCAAAGAGAGTGAGATGCCAGCTCCTTTCATTCAGTCAGTAGCCTCAAACATTTCTGGTATATGAAAAACATGTTTTTCAATGGCAAAAATCAATGAATATTGTAAATGCACAAACAGTAATATCTCCACATTGCAAGGTGCAATTCTGAAATTTTTTGCTTTTTCCTGTTAATCCTAGCATGATAAAGAAGATTCAAAGAGAGTGAGATGCCAGCTCCTTTCATTCAGTCAGTAGCTTCAAACATTTCTGGTATATGAAAAACATGTTTTTCAATGGCAAAAATCAATGAATATTGTAAATGCACAAACAGTAATATCTCCACATTGCAAGGTGCAATTCTGAAATTTTTTGCTTTTTCCTGCTAATCCTAGCATGATAAAGAAGATTCAAAGAGAGTGAGATGCCAGCTCCTTTCATTCAGTCAGTAGCTTCAAACATTTCTGGTATATGAAAAACATGTTTTTCAATGGCAAAAATCAATGAATATTGTAAATGCACAAACAGTAATATCTCCACATTGCACGGTGCAATTCTGAAATTTTTAGCTTTTTCCTGTTAATCCTAGCATGATAAAGAAGATTCAAAGAGAGTGAGATGCCAGCTCCTTTCATTCAGTCAGTAGCTTCAAACATTTCTGGTATATGAAAAACATGTTTTTCAATGGCAAAAATCAATGAATATTGTAAATGCACAGTAATATCTCCACATTGCAAGGTGCAATTCTGAAATTTTTTGCTTTTTCCTGCTAATCCTAGCATGATAAAGAAGATTCAAAGAGAGTGAGATGCCAGCTCCTTTCATTCAGTCAGTAGCTTCAAACATTTCTGGTATATGAAAAACATGTTTTTCAATGGCAAAAATCAATGAATATTGTAAATGCACAAACAGTAATATCTCCACATTGCACGGTGCAATTATGAAATTTTTAGCTTTTTCCTGTTAATCCTAGCATGATAAAGATTCAAAGAGAGTGAGATGCCAGCTCCTTTCATTCAGTCAGTAGCTTCAAACATTTCTGGTATATGAAAAACATGTTTTTCAATGGCAAAAATCAATGAATATTGTAAATGCACAAACAGTAATATCTCCACATTGCAAGGTGCAATTCTGAAATTTTTTGCTTTTTCCTGCTAATCCTAGCATGATAAAGAAGATTCAAAGAGAGTGAGATGCCAGCTCCTTTCATTCAGTCAGTAGCTTCAAACATTTCTGGTATATGAAAAACATGTTTTTCAATGGCAAAAATCAATGAATATTGTAAATGCACAAACAGTAATATCTCCACATTGCACGGTGCAATTCTGAAATTTTTAGCTTTTTCCTGTTAATCCTAGCATGATAAAGAAGATTCAAAGAGAGTGAGATGCCAGCTCCTTTCATTGTCAGTAGCTTCAAACATTTCTGGTATATGAAAAACATGTTTTTCAATGGCAAAAATCAATGAATATTGTAAATGCACAAACAGTAATATCTCCACATTGCAAGGTGCAATTCTGAAATTTTTTGCTTTTTCCTGTTAATCCTAGCATGATAAAGAAGATTCAAAGAGAGTGAGATGCCAGCTCCTTTCATTCAGTCAGTAGCTTCAAACATTTCTGGTATATGAAAAACATGTTTTTCAATGGCAAAAATCAATGAATATTGTAAATGCACAAACAGTAATATCTCCACATTGCAAGGTGCAATTCTGAAATTTTTTGCTTTTTCCTGCTAATCCTAGCATGATAAAGAAGATTCAAAGAGAGTGAGATGCCAGCTCCTTTCATTCAGTCAGTAGCTTCAAACATTTCTGGTATATGAAAAACATGTTTTTCAATGGCAAAAATCAATGAATATTGTAAATGCACAAACAGTAATATCTCCACATTGCACGGTGCAATTCTGAAATTTTTAGCTTTTTCCTGTTAATCCTAGCATGATAAAGAAGATTCAAAGAGAGTGAGATGCCAGCTCCTTTCATTCAGTCAGTAGCTTCAAACATTTCTGGTATATGAAAAACATGTTTTTCAATGGCAAAAATCAATGAATATTGTAAATGCACAAACAGTAATATCTCCACATTGCAAGGTGCAATTCTGAAATTTTTTGCTTTTTCCTGCTAATCCTAGCATGATAAAGAAGATTCAAAGAGAGTGAGATGCCAGCTCCTTTCATTCAGTCAGTAGCTTCAAACATTTCTGGTATATGAAAAACATGTTTTTCAATGGCAAAAATCAATGAATATTGTAAATGCACAAACAGTAATATCTCCACATTGCACGGTGCAATTCTGAAATTTTTAGCTTTTTCCTGTTAATCCTAGCATGATAAAGAAGATTCAAAGAGAGTGAGATGCCAGCTCCTTTCATTCAGTCAGTAGCTTCAAACATTTCTGGTATATGAAAAACATGTTTTTCAATGGCAAAAATCAATGAATATTGTAAATGCACAAACAGTAATATCTCCACATTGCAAGGTGCAATTCTGAAATTTTTTGCTTTTTCCTGCTAATCCTAGCATGATAAAGAAGATTCAAAGACAGTGAGATGCCAGCTCCTTTCATTCAGTCAGTAGCTTCAAACATTTCTGGTATATGAAAAACATGTTTTTCAATGGCAAAAATCAATGAATATTGTAAATGCACAAACAGTAATATCTCCACATTGCACGGTGCAATTATGACATTTTTAGCTTTTTCCTGTTAATCCTAGCATGATAAAGAAGATTCAAAGAGAGTGAGATGCCAGCTCCTTTCATTCAGTCAGTAGCTTCAAACATTTCTGGTATATGAAAAACATGTTTTTCAATGGCAAAAATCAATGAATATTGTAAATGCACAAACAGTAATATCTCCACATTGCAAGGTGCAATTCTGAAATTTTTTGCTTTTTCCTGCTAATCCTAGCATGATAAAGAAGATTCAAAGAGAGTGAGATGCCAGCTCCTTTCATTCAGTCAGTAGCTTCAAACATTTCTGGTATATGAAAAACATGTTTTTCAATGGCAAAAATCAATGAATATTGTAAATGCACAAACAGTAATATCTCCACATTGCAAGGTGCAATTCTGAAATTTTTTGCTTTTTCCTGTTAATCCTAGCATGATAAAGAAGATTCAAAGAGAGTGAGATGCCAGCTCCTTTCATTCAGTCAGTAGCTTCAAACATTTCTGGTATATGAAAAACGTTTTTCAATGGCAAAAATCAATGAATATTGTAAATGCACAAACAGTAATATCTCCACATTGCAAGGTGCAATTCTGAAATTTTTTGCTTTTTCCTGCTAATCCTAGCATGATAAAGAAGATTCAAAGAGAGTGAGATGCCAGCTCCTTTCATTCAGTCAGTAGCTTCAAACATTTCTGGTATATGAAAAACATGTTTTTCAATGGCAAAAATCAATGAATATTGTAAATGCACAAACAGTAATATCTCCACATTGCACGGTGCAATTCTGAAATTTTTAGCTTTTTCCTGTTAATCCTAGCATGATAAAGAAGATTCAAAGAGAGTGAGATGCCAGCTCCTTTCATTCAGTCAGTAGCTTCAAACATTTCTGGTATATGAAAAACATGTTTTTCAATGGCAAAAATCAATGAATATTGTAAATGCACAAACAGTAATATCTCCACATTGCAAGGTGCAATTCTGAAATTTTTTGCTTTTTCCTGCTAATCCTAGCATGATAAAGAAGATTCAAAGAGAGTGAGATGCCAGCTCCTTTCATTCAGTCAGTAGCTTCAAACATTTCTGGTATATGAAAAACATGTTTTTCAATGGCAAAAATCAATGAATATTGTAAATGCACAAACAGTAATATCTCCACATTGCACGGTGCAATTCTGAAATTTTTAGCTTTTTCCTGTTAATCCTAGCATGATAAAGAAGATTCAAAGAGAGTGAGATGCCAGCTCCTTTCATTCAGTCAGTAGCTTCAAACATTTCTGGTATATGAAAAACATGTTTTTCAATGGCAAAAATCAATGAATATTGTAAATGCACAAACAGTAATATCTCCACATTGCAAGGTGCAATTCTGAAATTTTTTGCTTTTTCCTGCTAATCCTAGCATGATAAAGAAGATTCAAAGAGAGTGAGATGCCAGCTCCTTTCATTCAGTCAGTAGCTTCAAACATTTCTGGTATATGAAAAACATGTTTTTCAATGGCAAAAATCAATGAATATTGTAAATGCACAAACAGTAATATCTCCACATTGCACGGTGCAATTATGAAATTTTTAGCTTTTTCCTGTTAATCCTAGCATGATAAAGAAGATTCAAAGAGAGTGAGATGCCAGCTCCTTTCATTCAGTCAGTAGCTTCAAACATTTCTGGTATATGAAAAACATGTTTTTCAATGGCAAAAATCAATGAATATTGTAAATGCACAAACAGTAATATCTCCACATTGCACGGTGCAATTCTGAAATTTTTAGCTTTTTCCTGTTAATCCTAGCATGATAAAGAAGATTCAAAGAGAGTGAGATGCCAGCTCCTTTCATTCAGTCAGTAGCTTCAAACATTTCTGGTATATGAAAAACATGTTTTTCAATGGCAAAAATCAATGAATATTGTAAATGCACAAACAGTAATATCTCCACATTGCAAGGTGCAATTCTGAAATTTTTTGCTTTTTCCTGCTAATCCTAGCATGATAAAGAAGATTCAAAGAGAGTGAGATGCCAGCTCCTTTCATTCAGTCAGTAGCTTCAAACATTTCTGGTATATGAAAAACATGTTTTTCAATGGCAAAAATCAATGAATATTGTAAATGCACAAACAGTAATATCTCAACATTGCACGGTGCAATTCTGAAATTTTTAGCTTTTTCCTGTTAATCCTAGCATGATAAAGAAGATTCAAAGAGAGTGAGATGCCAGCTCCTTTCATTCAGTCAGTAGCCTCAAACATTTCTGGTATATGAAAAACATGTTTTTCAATGGCAAAAATCAATGAATATTGTAAATGCACAAACAGTAATATCTCCACATTGCAAGGTGCAATTCTGAAATTTTTTGCTTTTTCCTGTTAATCCTAGCATGATAAAGAAGATTCAAAGAGAGTGAGATGCCAGCTCCTTTCATTCAGTCAGTAGCTTCAAACATTTCTGGTATATGAAAAACATGTTTTTCAATGGCAAAAATCAATGAATATTGTAAATGCACAAACAGTAATATCTCCACATTGCACGGTGCAATTCTGAAATTTTTAGCTTTTTCCTGTTAATCCTAGCATGATAAAGAAGATTCAAAGAGAGTGAGATGCCAGCTCCTTTCATTCAGTCAGTAGCTTCAAACATTTCTGGTATATGAAAAACATGTTTTTCAATGGCAAAAATCAATGAATATTGTAAATGCACAAACAGTAATATCTCCACATTGCAAGGTGCAATTCTGAAATTTTTTGCTTTTTCCTGCTAATCCTAGCATGATAAAGAAGATTCAAAGAGAGTGAGATGCCAGCTCCTTTCATTCAGTCAGTAGCTTCAAACATTTCTGGTATATGAAAAACATGTTTTTCAATGGCAAAAATCAATGAATATTGTAAATGCACAAACAGTAATATCTCCACATTGCACGGTGCAATTCTGAAATTTTTAGCTTTTTCCTGTTAATCCTAGCATGATAAAGAAGATTCAAAGAGAGTGAGATGCCAGCTCCTTTCATTCAGTCAGTAGCTTCAAACATTTCTGGTATATGAAAAACATGTTTTTCAATGGCAAAAATCAATGAATATTGTAAATGCACAAACAGTAATATCTCCACATTGCAAGGTGCAATTCTGAAATTTTTTGCTTTTTCCTGCTAATCCTAGCATGATAAAGAAGATTCAAAGAGAGTGAGATGCCAGCTCCTTTCATTCAGTCAGTAGCTTCAAACATTTCTGGTATATGAAAAACATGTTTTTCAATGGCAAAAATCAATGAATATTGTAAATGCACAAACAGTAATATCTCCACATTGCACGGTGCAATTATGAAATTTTTAGCTTTTTCCTGTTAATCCTAGCATGATAAAGAAGATTCAAAGAGAGTGAGATGCCAGCTCCTTTCATTCAGTCAGTAGCTTCAAACATTTCTGGTATATGAAAAACATGTTTTTCAATGGCAAAAATCAATGAATATTGTAAATGCACAAACAGTAATATCTCCACATTGCACGGTGCAATTCTGAAATTTTTAGCTTTTTCCTGTTAATCCTAGCATGATAAAGAAGATTCAAAGAGAGTGAGATGCCAGCTCCTTTCATTCAGTCAGTAGCTTCAAACATTTCTGGTATATGAAAAACATGTTTTTCAATGGCAAAAATCAATGAATATTGTAAATGCACAAACAGTAATATCTCCACATTGCAAGGTGCAATTCTGAAATTTTTTGCTTTTTCCTGCTAATCCTAGCATGATAAAGAAGATTCAAAGAGAGTGAGATGCCAGCTCCTTTCATTCAGTCAGTAGCTTCAAACATTTCTGGTATATGAAAAACATGTTTTTCAATGGCAAAAATCAATGAATATTGTAAATGCTCAAACAGTAATATCTCCACATTGCAAGGTGCAATTCTGAAATTTTTTGCTTTTTCCTGTTAATCCTAGCATGATAAAGAAGATTCAAAGAGAGTGAGATGCCAGCTCCTTTCATTCAGTCAGTAGCTTCAAACATTTCTGGTATATGAAAAACATGTTTTTCAATGGCAAAAATCAATGAATATTGTAAATGCTCAAACAGTAATATCTCCACATTGCAAGGTGCAATTCTGAAATTTTTTGCTTTTTCCTGTTAATCCTAGCATGATAAAGAAGATTCAAAGAGAGTGAGATGCCAGCTCCTTTCATTCAGTCAGTAGCTTCAAACATTTCTGGTATATGAAAAACATGTTTTTCAATGGCAAAAATCAATGAATATTGTAAATGCACAAACAGTAATATCTCCACATTGCATGGTGCAATTCTGAAATTTTTTGCTTTTTCCTGCTAATCCTAGCATGATAAAGAAGATTCAAAGAGAGTGAGATGCCAGCTCCTTTCATTCAGTCAGTAGCTTCAAACATTTCTGGTATATGAAAAACATGTTTTTCAATGGCAAAAATCAATGAATATTGTAAATGCACAAACAGTAATATCTCAACATTGCACGGTGCAATTCTGAAATTTTTAGCTTTTTCCTGTTAATCCTAGCATGATAAAGAAGATTCAAAGAGAGTGAGATGCCAGCTCCTTTCATTCAGTCAGTAGCCTCAAACATTTCTGGTATATGAAAAACATGTTTTTCAATGGCAAAAATCAATGAATATTGTAAATGCACAAACAGTAATATCTCCACATTGCAAGGTGCAATTCTGAAATTTTTTGCTTTTTCCTGTTAATCCTAGCATGATAAAGAAGATTCAAAGAGAGTGAGATGCCAGCTCCTTTCATTCAGTCAGTAGCTTCAAACATTTCTGGTATATGAAAAACATGTTTTTCAATGGCAAAAATCAATGAATATTGTAAATGCACAAACAGTAATATCTCCACATTGCAAGGTGCAATTCTGAAATTTTTTGCTTTTTCCTGCTAATCCTAGCATGATAAAGAAGATTCAAAGAGAGTGAGATGCCAGCTCCTTTCATTCAGTCAGTAGCTTCAAACATTTCTGGTATATGAAAAACATGTTTTTCAATGGCAAAAATCAATGAATATTGTAAATGCACAAACAGTAATATCTCCACATTGCACGGTGCAATTCTGAAATTTTTAGCTTTTTCCTGTTAATCCTAGCATGATAAAGAAGATTCAAAGAGAGTGAGATGCCAGCTCCTTTCATTCAGTCAGTAGCTTCAAACATTTCTGGTATATGAAAAACGTTTTTCAATGGCAAAAATCAATGAATATTGTAAATGCACAGTAATATCTCCACATTGCAAGGTGCAATTCTGAAATTTTTTGCTTTTTCCTGCTAATGCTAGCATGATAAAGAAGATTCAAAGAGAGTGAGATGCCAGCTCCTTTCATTCAGTCAGTAGCTTCAAACATTTCTGGTATATGAAAAACATGTTTTTCAATGGCAAAAATCAATGAATATTGTAAATGCACAAACAGTAATATCTCCACATTGCACGGTGCAATTATGAAATTTTTAGCTTTTTCCTGTTAATCCTAGCATGATAAAGATTCAAAGAGAGTGAGATGCCAGCTCCTTTCATTCAGTCAGTAGCTTCAAACATTTCTGGTATATGAAAAACATGTTTTTCAATGGCAAAAATCAATGAATATTGTAAATGCACAAACAGTAATATCTCCACATTGCAAGGTGCAATTCTGAAATTTTTTGCTTTTTCCTGCTAATCCTAGCATGATAAAGAAGATTCAAAGAGAGTGAGATGCCAGCTCCTTTCATTCAGTCAGTAGCTTCAAACATTTCTGGTATATGAAAAACATGTTTTTCAATGGCAAAAATCAATGAATATTGTAAATGCACAAACAGTAATATCTCCACATTGCACGGTGCAATTCTGAAATTTTTAGCTTTTTCCTGTTAATCCTAGCATGATAAAGAAGATTCAAAGAGAGTGAGATGCCAGCTCCTTTCATTGTCAGTAGCTTCAAACATTTCTGGTATATGAAAAACATGTTTTTCAATGGCAAAAATCAATGAATATTGTAAATGCACAAACAGTAATATCTCCACATTGCAAGGTGCAATTCTGAAATTTTTTGCTTTTTCCTGTTAATCCTAGCATGATAAAGAAGATTCAAAGAGAGTGAGATGCCAGCTCCTTTCATTCAGTCAGTAGCTTCAAACATTTCTGGTATATGAAAAACATGTTTTTCAATGGCAAAAATCAATGAATATTGTAAATGCACAAACAGTAATATCTCCACATTGCAAGGTGCAATTCTGAAATTTTTTGCTTTTTCCTGCTAATCCTAGCATGATAAAGAAGATTCAAAGAGAGTGAGATGCCAGCTCCTTTCATTCAGTCAGTAGCTTCAAACATTTCTGGTATATGAAAAACATGTTTTTCAATGGCAAAAATCAATGAATATTGTAAATGCACAAAACAGTAATATCTCCACATTGCACGGTGCAATTCTGAAATTTTTAGCTTTTTCCTGTTAATCCTAGCATGATAAAGAAGATTCAAAGAGAGTGAGATGCCAGCTCCTTTCATTCAGTCAGTAGCTTCAAACATTTCTGGTATATGAAAAACATGTTTTTCAATGGCAAAAATCAATGAATATTGTAAATGCACAAACAGTAATATCTCCACATTGCAAGGTGCAATTCTGAAATTTTTTGCTTTTTCCTGCTAATCCTAGCATGATAAAGAAGATTCAAAGAGAGTGAGATGCCAGCTCCTTTCATTCAGTCAGTAGCTTCAAACATTTCTGGTATATGAAAAACATGTTTTTCAATGGCAAAAATCAATGAATATTGTAAATGCACAAACAGTAATATCTCCACATTGCACGGTGCAATTCTGAAATTTTTAGCTTTTTCCTGTTAATCCTAGCATGATAAAGAAGATTCAAAGAGAGTGAGATGCCAGCTCCTTTCATTCAGTCAGTAGCTTCAAACATTTCTGGTATATGAAAAACATGTTTTTCAATGGCAAAAATCAATGAATATTGTAAATGCACAAACAGTAATATCTCCACATTGCAAGGTGCAATTCTGAAATTTTTTGCTTTTTCCTGCTAATCCTAGCATGATAAAGAAGATTCAAAGAGAGTGAGATGCCAGCTCCTTTCATTCAGTCAGTAGCTTCAAACATTTCTGGTATATGAAAAACATGTTTTTCAATGGCAAAAATCAATGAATATTGTAAATGCACAAACAGTAATATCTCCACATTGCACGGTGCAATTCTGAAATTTTTAGCTTTTTCCTGTTAATCCTAGCATGATAAAGAAGATTCAAAGAGAGTGAGATGCCAGCTCCTTTCATTCAGTCAGTAGCTTCAAACATTTCTGGTATATGAAAAACATGTTTTTCAATGGCAAAAATCAATGAATATTGTAAATGCACAAACAGTAATATCTCCACATTGCAAGGTGCAATTCTGAAATTTTTTGCTTTTTCCTGCTAATCCTAGCATGATAAAGAAGATTCAAAGAGAGTGAGATGCCAGCTCCTTTCATTCAGTCAGTAGCTTCAAACATTTCTGGTATATGAAAAACATGTTTTTCAATGGCAAAAATCAATGAATATTGTAAATGCACAAACAGTAATATCTCCACATTGCACGGTGCAATTCTGAAATTTTTAGCTTTTTCCTGTTAATCCTAGCATGATAAAGAAGATTCAAAGAGAGTGAGATGCCAGCTCCTTTCATTCAGTCAGTAGCTTCAAACATTTCTGGTATATGAAAAACATGTTTTTCAATGGCAAAAATCAATGAATATTGTAAATGCACAAACAATAATATCTCCACATTGCAAGGTGCAATTCTGAAATTTTTTGCTTTTTCCTGCTAATCCTAGCATGATAAAGAAGATTCAAAGAGAGTGAGATGCCAGCTCCTTTCATTCAGTCAGTAGCTTCAAACATTTCTGGTATATGAAAAACATGTTTTTCAATGGCAAAAATCAATGAATATTGTAAATGCACAAACAGTAATATCTCCACATTGCACGGTGCAATTATGAAATTTTTAGCTTTTTCCTGTTAATCCTAGCATGATAAAGAAGATTCAAAGAGAGTGAGATGCCAGCTCCTTTCATTCAGTCAGTAGCTTCAAACATTTCTGGTATATGAAAAACATGTTTTTCAATGGCAAAAATCAATGAATATTGTAAATGCACAAACAGTAATATCTCCACATTGCACGGTGCAATTCTGAAATTTTTAGCTTTTTCCTGTTAATCCTAGCATGATAAAGAAGATTCAAAGAGAGTGAGATGCCAGCTCCTTTCATTCAGTCAGTAGCTTCAAACATTTCTGGTATATGAAAAACATGTTTTTCAATGGCAAAAATCAATGAATATTGTAAATGCACAAACAGTAATATCTCCACATTGCAAGGTGCAATTCTGAAATTTTTTGCTTTTTCCTGCTAATCCTAGCATGATAAAGAAGATTCAAAGAGAGTGAGATGCCAGCTCCTTTCATTCAGTCAGTAGCTTCAAACATTTCTGGTATATGAAAAACATGTTTTTCAATGGCAAAAATCAATGAATATTGTAAATGCACAAACAGTAATATCTCAACATTGCACGGTGCAATTCTGAAATTTTTAGCTTTTTCCTGTTAATCCTAGCATGATAAAGAAGATTCAAAGAGAGTGAGATGCCAGCTCCTTTCATTCAGTCAGTAGCCTCAAACATTTCTGGTATATGAAAAACATGTTTTTCAATGGCAAAAATCAATGAATATTGTAAATGCACAAACAGTAATATCTCCACATTGCAAGGTGCAATTCTGAAATTTTTTGCTTTTTCCTGTTAATCCTAGCATGATAAAGAAGATTCAAAGAGAGTGAGATGCCAGCTCCTTTCATTCAGTCAGTAGCTTCAAACATTTCTGGTATATGAAAAACATGTTTTTCAATGGCAAAAATCAATGAATATTGTAAATGCACAAACAGTAATATCTCCACATTGCACGGTGCAATTCTGAAATTTTTAGCTTTTTCCTGTTAATCCTAGCATGATAAAGAAGATTCAAAGAGAGTGAGATGCCAGCTCCTTTCATTCAGTCAGTAGCTCAAACATTTCTGGTATATGAAAAACATGTTTTTCAATGGCAAAAATCAATGAATATTGTAAATGCACAAACAGTAATATCTCCACATTGCAAGGTGCAATTCTGAAATTTTTTGCTTTTTCCTGCTAATCCTAGCATGATAAAGAAGATTCAAAGAGAGTGAGATGCCAGCTCCTTTCATTCAGTCAGTAGCTTCAAACATTTCTGGTATATGAAAAACATGTTTTTCAATGGCAAAAATCAATGAATATTGTAAATGCACAAACAGTAATATCTCCACATTGCACGGTGCAATTCTGAAATTTTTAGCTTTTTCCTGTTAATCCTAGCATGATAAAGAAGATTCAAAGAGAGTGAGATGCCAGCTCCTTTCATTCAGTCAGTAGCTTCAAACATTTCTGGTATATGAAAAACGTGTTTTTCAATGGCAAAAATCAATGAATATTGTAAATGCACAAACAGTAATATCTCCACATTGCAAGGTGCAATTCTGAAATTTTTGCTTTTTCCTGCTAATCCTAGCATGATAAAGAAGATTCAAAGAGAGTGAGATGCCAGCTCCTTTCATTCAGTCAGTAGCTTCAAACATTTCTGGTATATGAAAAACATGTTTTTCAATGGCAAAAATCAATGAATATTGTAAATGCACAAACAGTAATATCTCCACATTGCAAGGTGCAATTCTGAAATTTTTTGCTTTTTCCTGTTAATCCTAGCATGATAAAGAAGATTCAAAGAGAGTGAGATGCCAGCTCCTTTCATTCAGTCAGTAGCTTCAAACATTTCTGGTATATGAAAAACGTTTTCAATGGCAAAAATCAATGAATATTGTAAATGCACAAACAGTAATATCTCCACATTGCAAGGTGCAATTCTGAAATTTTTTGCTTTTTCCTGCTAATCCTAGCATGATAAAGAAGATTCAAAGAGAGTGAGATGCCAGCTCCTTTCATTCAGTCAGTAGCTTCAAACATTTCTGGTATATGAAAAACATGTTTTTCAATGGCAAAAATCAATGAATATTGTAAATGCACAAACAGTAATATCTCCACATTGCACGGTGCAATTCTGAAATTTTTTAGCTTTTTCCTGTTAATCCTAGCATGATAAAGAAGATTCAAAGAGAGTGAGATGCCAGCTCCTTTCATTCAGTCAGTAGCTTCAACATTTCTGGTATATGAAAAACATGTTTTTCAATGGCAAAAATCAATGAATATTGTAAATGCACAAACAGTAATATCTCCACATTGCAAGGTGCAATTCTGAAATTTTTGCTTTTTCCTGCTAATCCTAGCATGATAAAGAAGATTCAAAGAGAGTGAGATGCCAGCTCCTTTCATTCAGTCAGTAGCTTCAAACATTTCTGGTATATGAAAAACATGTTTTTCAATGGCAAAAATCAATGAATATTGTAAATGCACAAACAGTAATATCTCCACATTGCACGGTGCAATTCTGAAATTTTTAGCTTTTTCCTGTTAATCCTAGCATGATAAAGAAGATTCAAAGAGAGTGAGATGCCAGCTCCTTTCATTCAGTCAGTAGCTTCAAACATTTCTGGTATATGAAAAACATGTTTTTCAATGGCAAAAATCAATGAATATTGTAAATGCACAAACAGTAATATCTCCACATTGCAAGGTGCAATTCTGAAATTTTTTGCTTTTTCCTGCTAATCCTAGCATGATAAAGAAGATTCAAAGAGAGTGAGATGCCAGCTCCTTTCATTCAGTCAGTAGCTTCAAACATTTCTGGTATATGAAAAACATGTTTTTCAATGGCAAAAATCAATGAATATTGTAAATGCACAAACAGTAATATCTCCACATTGCACGGTGCAATTCTGAAATTTTTAGCTTTTCCTGTTAATCCTAGCATGATAAAGAAGATTCAAAGAGAGTGAGATGCCAGCTCCTTTCATTCAGTCAGTAGCTTCAAACATTTCTGGTATATGAAAAACATGTTTTTCAATGGCAAAAATCAATGAATATTGTAAATGCACAAACAGTAATATCTCCACATTGCACGGTGCAATTCTGAAATTTTTAGCTTTTTCCTGTTAATCCTAGCATGATAAAGAAGATTCAAAGAGAGTGAGATGCCAGCTCCTTTCATTCAGTCAGTAGCTTCAAACATTTCTGGTATATGAAAAACATGTTTTTCAATGGCAAAAATCAATGAATATTGTAAATGCACAAACAGTAATATCTCCACATTGCACGGTGCAATTCTGAAATTTTTTGCTTTTTCCTGCTAATCCTAGCATGATAAAGAAGATTCAAAGAGAGTGAGATGCCAGCTCCTTTCATTCAGTCAGTAGCTTCAAACATTTCTGGTATATGAAAAACATGTTTTTCAATGGCAAAAATCAATGAATATTGTAAATGCACAAACAGTAATATCTCAACATTGCACGGTGCAATTCTGAAATTTTTAGCTTTTTCCTGTTAATCCTAGCATGATAAAGAAGATTCAAAGAGAGTGAGATGCCAGCTCCTTTCATTCAGTCAGTAGCCTCAAACATTTCTGGTATATGAAAAACATGTTTTTCAATGGCAAAAATCAATGAATATTGTAAATGCACAAACAGTAATATCTCCACATTGCAAGGTGCAATTCTGAAATTTTTTGCTTTTTCCTGTTAATCCTAGCATGATAAAGAAGATTCAAAGAGAGTGAGATGCCAGCTCCTTTCATTCAGTCAGTAGCTTCAAACATTTCTGGTATATGAAAAACATGTTTTTCAATGGCAAAAATCAATGAATATTGTAAATGCACAAACAGTAATATCTCCACATTGCACGGTGCAATTCTGAAATTTTTAGCTTTTTCCTGTTAATCCTAGCATGATAAAGAAGATTCAAAGAGAGTGAGATGCCAGCTCCTTTCATTCAGTCAGTAGCTTCAAACATTTCTGGTATATGAAAAACATGTTTTTCAATGGCAAAAATCAATGAATATTGTAAATGCACAAACAGTAATATCTCCACATTGCAAGGTGCAATTCTGAAATTTTTTGCTTTTTCCTGCTAATCCTAGCATGATAAAGAAGATTCAAAGAGAGTGAGATGCCAGCTCCTTTCATTCAGTCAGTAGCTTCAAACATTTCTGGTATATGAAAAACATGTTTTTCAATGGCAAAAATCAATGAATATTGTAAATGCACAAACAGTAATATCTCAACATTGCACGGTGCAATTCTGAAATTTTTAGCTTTTTCCTGTTAATCCTAGCATGATAAAGAAGATTCAAAGAGAGTGAGATGCCAGCTCCTTTCATTCAGTCAGTAGCCTCAAACATTTCTGGTATATGAAAAACATGTTTTTCAATGGCAAAAATCAATGAATATTGTAAATGCACAAACAGTAATATCTCCACATTGCAAGGTGCAATTCTGAAATTTTTTGCTTTTTCCTGTTAATCCTAGCATGATAAAGAAGATTCAAAGAGAGTGAGATGCCAGCTCCTTTCATTCAGTCAGTAGCTTCAAACATTTCTGGTATATGAAAAACATGTTTTTCAATGGCAAAAATCAATGAATATTGTAAATGCACAAACAGTAATATCTCCACATTGCAAGGTGCAATTCTGAAATTTTTGCTTTTTCCTGCTAATCCTAGCATGATAAAGAAGATTCAAAGAGAGTGAGATGCCAGCTCCTTTCATTCAGTCAGTAGCTTCAAACATTTCTGGTATATGAAAAACATGTTTTTCAATGGCAAAAATCAATGAATATTGTAAATGCACAAACAGTAATATCTCCACATTGCACGGTGCAATTCTGAAATTTTTAGCTTTTTCCTGTTAATCCTAGCATGATAAAGAAGATTCAAAGAGAGTGAGATGCCAGCTCCTTTCATTCAGTCAGTAGCTTCAAACATTTCTGGTATATGAAAAACATGTTTTTCAATGGCAAAAATCAATGAATATTGTAAATGCACAAACAGTAATATCTCCACATTGCAAGGTGCAATTCTGAAATTTTTTGCTTTTTCCTGCTAATCCTAGCATGATAAAGAAGATTCAAAGAGAGTGAGATGCCAGCTCCTTTCATTCAGTCAGTAGCTTCAAACATTTCTGGTATATGAAAAACATGTTTTTCAATGGCAAAAATCAATGAATATTGTAAATGCACAAACAGTAATATCTCACATTGCACGGTGCAATTCTGAAATTTTTAGCTTTTCCTGTTAATCCTAGCATGATAAAGAAGATTCAAAGAGAGTGAGATGCCAGCTCCTTTCATTCAGTCAGTAGCTTCAAACATTTCTGGTATATGAAAAACATGTTTTTCAATGGCAAAAATCAATGAATATTGTAAATGCACAAACAGTAATATCTCCACATTGCAAGGTGCAATTCTGAAATTTTTTGCTTTTTCCTGCTAATCCTAGCATGATAAAGAAGAATAAATCCAGAGTGAGATGCCAGCTCCTTTCATTCAGTCAGTAGCTTCAAACATTTCTGGTATATGAAAAACATGTTTTTCAATGGCAAAAATCAATGAATATTGTAAATGCACAAACAGTAATATCTCCACATTGCACGGTGCAATTATGAAATTTTTAGCTTTTTCCTGTTAATCCTAGCATGATAAAGAAGATTCAAAGAGAGTGAGATGCCAGCTCCTTTCATTCAGTCAGTAGCTTCAAACATTTCTGGTATATGAAAAACATGTTTTTCAATGGCAAAAATCAATGAATATTGTAAATGCACAAACAGTAATATCTCCACATTGCACGGTGCAATTCTGAAATTTTTAGCTTTTTCCTGTTAATCCTAGCATGATAAAGATTCAAAGAGAGTGAGATGCCAGCTCCTTTCATTCAGTCAGTAGCTTCAAACATTTCTGGTATATGAAAAACATGTTTTTCAATGGCAAAAATCAATGAATATTGTAAATGCACAAACAGTAATATCTCCACATTGCAAGGTGCAATTCTGAAATTTTTTGCTTTTTCCTGCTAATCCTAGCATGATAAAGAAGATTCAAAGAGAGTGAGATGCCAGCTCCTTTCATTCAGTCAGTAGCTTCAAACATTTCTGGTATATGAAAAACATGTTTTTCAATGGCAAAAATCAATGAATATTGTAAATGCACAAACAGTAATATCTCAACATTGCACGGTGCAATTCTGAAATTTTTAGCTTTTTCCTGTTAATCCTAGCATGATAAAGAAGATTCAAAGAGAGTGAGATGCCAGCTCCTTTCATTCAGTCAGTAGCCTCAAACATTTCTGGTATATGAAAAACATGTTTTTCAATGGCAAAAATCAATGAATATTGTAAATGCACAAACAGTAATATCTCCACATTGCAAGGTGCAATTCTGAAATTTTTTGCTTTTTCCTGTTAATCCTAGCATGATAAAGAAGATTCAAAGAGAGTGAGATGCCAGCTCCTTTCATTCAGTCAGTAGCTTCAAACATTTCTGGTATATGAAAAACATGTTTTTCAATGGCAAAAATCAATGAATATTGTAAATGCACAAACAGTAATATCTCCACATTGCACGGTGCAATTCTGAAATTTTTAGCTTTTTCCTGTTAATCCTAGCATGATAAAGAAGATTCAAAGAGAGTGAGATGCCAGCTCCTTTCATTCAGTCAGTAGCTTCAAACATTTCTGGTATATGAAAAACATGTTTTTCAATGGCAAAAATCAATGAATATTGTAAATGCACAAACAGTAATATCTCCACATTGCAAGGTGCAATTCTGAAATTTTTTGCTTTTTCTGCTAATCCTAGCATGATAAAGAAGATTCAAAGAGAGTGAGATGCCAGCTCCTTTCATTCAGTCAGTAGCTTCAAACATTTCTGGTATATGAAAAACATGTTTTTCAATGGCAAAAATCAATGAATATTGTAAATGCACAAACAGTAATATCTCCACATTGCACGGTGCAATTCTGAAATTTTTAGCTTTTTCCTGTTAATCCTAGCATGATAAAGAAGATTCAAAGAGAGTGAGATGCCAGCTCCTTTCATTCAGTCAGTAGCTTCAAACATTTCTGGTATATGAAAAACATGTTTTTCAATGGCAAAAATCAATGAATATTGTAAATGCACAAACAGTAATATCTCCACATTGCAAGGTGCAATTCTGAAATTTTTTGCTTTTTCCTGCTAATCCTAGCATGATAAAGAAGATTCAAAGAGAGTGAGATGCCAGCTCCTTTCATTCAGTCAGTAGCTTCAAACATTTCTGGTATATGAAAAACATGTTTTTCAATGGCAAAAATCAATGAATATTGTAAATGCACAAACAGTAATATCTCCACATTGCAAGGTGCAATTCTGAAATTTTTTGCTTTTTCCTGTTAATCCTAGCATGATAAAGAAGATTCAAAGAGAGTGAGATGCCAGCTCCTTTCATTCAGTCAGTAGCTTCAAACATTTCTGGTATATGAAAAACTGTTTTTCAATGGCAAAAATCAATGAATATTGTAAATGCACAAACAGTAATATCTCCACATTGCAAGGTGCAATTCTGAAATTTTTGCTTTTCCTGCTAATCCTAGCATGATAAAGAAGATTCAAAGAGAGTGAGATGCCAGCTCCTTTCATTCAGTCAGTAGCTTCAAACATTTCTGGTATATGAAAAACATGTTTTTCAATGGCAAAAATCAATGAATATTGTAAATGCACAAACAGTAATATCTCCACATTGCACGGTGCAATTCTGAAATTTTTAGCTTTTTCCTGTTAATCCTAGCATGATAAAGAAGATTCAAAGAGAGTGAGATGCCAGCTCCTTTCATTCAGTCAGTAGCTTCAAACATTTCTGGTATATGAAAAACATGTTTTTCAATGGCAAAAATCAATGAATATTGTAAATGCACAAACAGTAATATCTCCACATTGCAAGGTGCAATTCTGAAATTTTTTGCTTTTTCCTGCTAATCCTAGCATGATAAAGAAGATTCAAAGAGAGTGAGATGCCAGCTCCTTTCATTCAGTCAGTAGCTTCAAACATTTCTGGTATATGAAAAACATGTTTTTCAATGGCAAAAATCAATGAATATTGTAAATGCACAAACAGTAATATCTCCACATTGCACGGTGCAATTCTGAAATTTTTAGCTTTTTCCTGTTAATCCTAGCATGATAAAGAAGATTCAAAGAGAGTGAGATGCCAGCTCCTTTCATTCAGTCAGTAGCTTCAAACATTTCTGGTATATGAAAAACATGTTTTTCAATGGCAAAAATCAATGAATATTGTAAATGCACAAACAGTAATATCTCCACATTGCAAGGTGCAATTCTGAAATTTTTTGCTTTTTCCTGCTAATCCTAGCATGATAAAGAAGATTCAAAGAGAGTGAGATGCCAGCTCCTTTCATTCAGTCAGTAGCTTCAAACATTTCTGGTATATGAAAAACATGTTTTTCAATGGCAAAAATCAATGAATATTGTAAATGCACAAACAGTAATATCTCCACATTGCACGGTGCAATTATGAAATTTTTAGCTTTTTCCTGTTAATCCTAGCATGATAAAGAAGATTCAAAGAGAGTGAGATGCCAGCTCCTTTCATTCAGTCAGTAGCTTCAAACATTTCTGGTATATGAAAAACATGTTTTCAATGGCAAAAATCAATGAATATTGTAAATGCACAAACAGTAATATCTCCACATTGCACGGTGCAATTCTGAAATTTTTAGGCTTTTCCTGTTAATCCTAACATGATAA
>NW_027365458.1:0-112183 GCF_046119375.1 Phyllobates terribilis
ATGAAAAACATGTTTTTCAATGGCAAAAATCAATGAATATTGTAAATGCACAAACAGTAATATCTCCACATTGCAAGGTGCAATTCTGAAATTTTTTTGCTTTTTCCTGTTATTCCTAGCATGATAAAGAAGATTCAAAGAGAGTGAGATGCCAGCTCCTTTCATTCAGTCAGTAGCTTCAAACATTTCTGGTATATGAAAAACGTTTTTCAATGGCAAAAATCAATGAATATTGTAAATGCACAAACAGTAATATCTCCACATTGCAAGGTGCAATTCTGAAATTTTTTGCTTTTTCCTGTTAATCCTAGCATGATAAAGAAGATTCAAAGAGAGTGAGATGCCAGCTCCTTTCATTCAGTCAGTAGCTTCAAACATTTCTGGTATATGAAAAACATGTTTTTCAATGGCAAAAATCAATGAATATTGTAAATGCACAAACAGTAATATCTCCACATTGCACGGTGCAATTCTGAAATTTTTAGCTTTTTCCTGTTAATCCTAGCATGATAAAGAAGATTCAAAGAGAGTAAGATGCCAGCTCCTTTCATTCAGTCAGTAGCTTCAAACATTTCTGGTATATGAAAAACATGTTTTTCAATGGCAAAAATCAATGAATATTGTAAATGCACAAACAGTAATATCTCCACATTGCACGGTGCAATTCTGAAATTTTTAGCTTTTTCCTGTTAATCCTAGCAT
Source organism: Phyllobates terribilis (assembly GCF_046119375.1). Lineage (NCBI taxonomy): Eukaryota > Metazoa > Chordata > Amphibia > Anura > Dendrobatidae > Phyllobates > Phyllobates terribilis. The sequence continues at coordinate 703 of NW_027365458.1, forward strand.
GATAAAGAAGATTCAAAGAGAGTGAGATGCCAGCTCCTTTCATTCAGTCAGTAGCTTCAAACATTTCTGGTATATGAAAAACATGTTTTTCAATGGCAAAAATCAATGAATATTGTAAATGCACAAACAGTAATATCTCCACATTGCAAGGTGCAATTCTGAAATTTTTTGCTTTTTCCTGTTATTCCTAGCATGATAAAGAAGATTCAAAGAGAGTGAGATGCCAGCTCCTTTCATTCAGTCAGTAGCTTCAAACATTTCTGGTATATGAAAAACGTTTTTCAATGGCAAAAATCAATGAATATTGTAAATGCACAAACAGTAATATCTCCACATTGCAAGGTGCAATTCTGAAATTTTTTGCTTTTTCCTGTTAATCCTAGCATGATAAAGAAGATTCAAAGAGAGTGAGATGCCAGCTCCTTTCATTCAGTCAGTAGCTTCAAACATTTCTGGTATATGAAAAACATGTTTTTCAATGGCAAAAATCAATGAATATTGTAAATGCACAAACAGTAATATCTCCACATTGCACGGTGCAATTCTGAAATTTTTAGCTTTTTCCTGTTAATCCTAGCATGATAAAGAAGATTCAAAGAGAGTGAGATGCCAGCTCCTTTCATTCAGTCAGTAGCTTCAAACATTTCTGGTATATGAAAAACATGTTTTTCAATGGCAAAAATCAATGAATATTGTAAATGCACAAACAGTAATATCTCCACATTGCAAGGTGCAATTCTGAAATTTTTAGCTTTTTCCTGTTAATCCTAGCATGATAAAGAAGATTCAAAGAGAGTGAGATGCCAGCTCCTTTCATTCAATCAGTAGCTTCAAACATTTCTGGTATATGAAAAACATGTTTTTCAATGGCAAAAATCAATGAATATTGTAAATGCACAAACAGTAATATCTCCGCATTGCAAGGTGCAATTCTGAAATTTTTTGCTTTTTCCTGCTAATCCTAGCATGATAAAGAAGATTCAAAGAGAGTGAGATGCCAGCTCCTTTCATTCAGTCAGTAGCTTCAAACATTTCTGGTATATGAAAAACATGTTTTTCAATGGCAAAAATCAATGAATATTGTAAATGCACAAACAGTAATATCTCCACATTGCACGGTGCAATTCTGAAATTTTTAGCTTTTTCCTACTAATCCTAGCATGATAAAGAAGATTCAAAGAGAGTGAGATGCCAGCTCCTTTCATTCAGTCAGTAGCTTCAAACATTTCTGGTATATGAAAAACATGTTTTTCAATGGCAAAAATCAATGAATATTGTAAATGCACAAACAGTAATATCTCCACATTGCAAGGTGCAATTCTGAAATTTTTTGCTTTTTCCTGCTAATCCTAGCATGATAAAGAAGATTCAAAGAGAGTGAGATGCCAGCTCCTTTCATTCAGTCAGTAGCTTCAAACATTTCTGGTATATGAAAAACATGTTTTTCAATGGCAAAAATCAATGAATATTGTAAATGCACAAACAGTAATATCTCCACATTGCACGGTGCAATTCTGAAATTTTTAGCTTTTTCCTGTTAATCCTAGCATGATAAAGAAGATTCAAAGAGAGTGAGATGCCAGCTCCTTTCATTCAGTCAGTAGCTTCAAACATTTCTGGTATATGAAAAACATGTTTTTCAATGGCAAAAATCAATGAATATTGTAAATGCACAAACAGTAATATCTCCACATTGCACGGTGCAATTCTGAAATTTTTAGCTTTTTCCTGTTAATCCTAGCATGATAAAGAAGATTCAAAGAGAGTGAGATGCCAGCTCCTTTCATTCAGTCAGTAGCTTCAAACATTTCTGGTATATGAAAAACATGTTTTTCAATGGCAAAAATCAATGAATATTGTAAATGCACAAACAGTAATATCTCCACATTGCAAGGTGCAATTCTGAAATTTTTTGCTTTTTCCTGTTATTCCTAGCATGATAAAGAAGATTCAAAGAGAGTGAGATGCCAGCTCCTTTCATTCAGTCAGTAGCTTCAAACATTTCTGGTATATGAAAAACATGTTTTTCAATGGCAAAAATCAATGAATATTGTAAATGCACAAACAGTAATATCTCCACATTGCAAGGTGCAATTCTGAAATTTTTTGCTTTTTCCTGCTAATCCTAGCATGATAAAGAAGATTCAAAGAGAGTGAGATGCCAGCTCCTTTCATTCAGTCAGTAGCTTCAAACATTTCTGGTATATGAAAAACATGTTTTTCAATGGCAAAAATCAATGAATATTGTAAATGCACAAACAGTAATATCTCCACATTGCACGGTGCAATTCTGAAATTTTTAGCTTTTTCCTGTTAATCCTAGCATGATAAAGAAGATTCAAAGAGAGTGAGATGCCAGCTCCTTTCATTCAGTCAGTAGCTTCAAACATTTCTGGTATATGAAAAACGTTTTTCAATGGCAAAAATCAATGAATATTGTAAATGCACAAACAGTAATATCTCCACATTGCAAGGTGCAATTCTGAAATTTTTTGCTTTTTCCTGTTAATCCTAGCATGATAAAGAAGATTCAAAGAGAGTGAGATGCCAGCTCCTTTCATTCAGTCAGTAGCTTCAAACATTTCTGGTATATGAAAAACATGTTTTTCAATGGCAAAAATCAATGAATATTGTAAATGCACAAACAGTAATATCTCCACATTGCACGGTGCAATTCTGAAATTTTTAGCTTTTTCCTGTTAATCCTAGCATGATAAAGAAGATTCAAAGAGAGTGAGATGCCAGCTCCTTTCATTCAGTCAGTAGCTTCAAACATTTCTGGTATATGAAAAACATGTTTTTCAATGGCAAAAATCAATGAATATTGTAAATGCACAAACAGTAATATCTCCACATTGCACGGTGCAATTCTGAAATTTTTAGCTTTTTCCTGTTAATCCTAGCATGATAAAGAAGATTCAAAGAGAGTGAGATGCCAGCTCCTTTCATTCAGTCAGTAGCTTCAAACATTTCTGGTATATGAAAAACATGTTTTTCAATGGCAAAAATCAATGAATATTGTAAATGCACAAACAGTAATATCTCCACATTGCAAGGTGCAATTCTGAAATTTTTTGCTTTTTCCTGTTATTCCTAGCATGATAAAGAAGATTCAAAGAGAGTGAGATGCCAGCTCCTTTCATTCAGTCAGTAGCTTCAAACATTTCTGGTATATGAAAAACGTTTTTCAATGGCAAAAATCAATGAATATTGTAAATGCACAAACAGTAATATCTCCACATTGCAAGGTGCAATTCTGAAATTTTTTGCTTTTTCCTGTTAATCCTAGCATGATAAAGAAGATTCAAAGAGAGTGAGATGCCAGCTCCTTTCATTCAGTCAGTAGCTTCAAACATTTCTGGTATATGAAAAACATGTTTTTCAATGGCAAAAATCAATGAATATTGTAAATGCACAAACAGTAATATCTCCACATTGCACGGTGCAATTCTGAAATTTTTAGCTTTTTCCTGTTAATCCTAGCATGATAAAGAAGATTCAAAGAGAGTGAGATGCCAGCTCCTTTCATTCAGTCAGTAGCTTCAAACATTTCTGGTATATGAAAAACATGTTTTTCAATGGCAAAAATCAATGAATATTGTAAATGCACAAACAGTAATATCTCCACATTGCAAGGTGCAATTCTGAAATTTTTTGCTTTTTCCTGTTATTCCTAGCATGATAAAGAAGATTCAAAGAGAGTGAGATGCCAGCTCCTTTCATTCAGTCAGTAGCTTCAAACATTTCTGGTATATGAAAAACGTTTTTCAATGGCAAAAATCAATGAATATTGTAAATGCACAAACAGTAATATCTCCACATTGCAAGGTGCAATTCTGAAATTTTTTGCTTTTTCCTGTTAATCCTAGCATGATAAAGAAGATTCAAAGAGAGTGAGATGCCAGCTCCTTTCATTCAGTCAGTAGCTTCAAACATTTCTGGTATATGAAAAACATGTTTTTCAATGGCAAAAATCAATGAATATTGTAAATGCACAAACAGTAATATCTCCACATTGCACGGTGCAATTCTGAAATTTTTAGCTTTTTCCTGTTAATCCTAGCATGATAAAGAAGATTCAAAGAGAGTGAGATGCCAGCTCCTTTCATTCAGTCAGTAGCTTCAAACATTTCTGGTATATGAAAAACATGTTTTTCAATGGCAAAAATCAATGAATATTGTAAATGCACAAACAGTAATATCTCCACATTGCAAGGTGCAATTCTGAAATTTTTAGCTTTTTCCTGTTAATCCTAGCATGATAAAGAAGATTCAAAGAGAGTGAGATGCCAGCTCCTTTCATTCAATCAGTAGCTTCAAACATTTCTGGTATATGAAAAACATGTTTTTCAATGGCAAAAATCAATGAATATTGTAAATGCACAAACAGTAATATCTCCGCATTGCAAGGTGCAATTCTGAAATTTTTTGCTTTTTCCTGCTAATCCTAGCATGATAAAGAAGATTCAAAGAGAGTGAGATGCCAGCTCCTTTCATTCAGTCAGTAGCTTCAAACATTTCTGGTATATGAAAAACATGTTTTTCAATGGCAAAAATCAATGAATATTGTAAATGCACAAACAGTAATATCTCCACATTGCACGGTGCAATTCTGAAATTTTTAGCTTTTTCCTACTAATCCTAGCATGATAAAGAAGATTCAAAGAGAGTGAGATGCCAGCTCCTTTCATTCAGTCAGTAGCTTCAAACATTTCTGGTATATGAAAAACATGTTTTTCAATGGCAAAAATCAATGAATATTGTAAATGCACAAACAGTAATATCTCCACATTGCAAGGTGCAATTCTGAAATTTTTTGCTTTTTCCTGCTAATCCTAGCATGATAAAGAAGATTCAAAGAGAGTGAGATGCCAGCTCCTTTCATTCAGTCAGTAGCTTCAAACATTTCTGGTATATGAAAAACATGTTTTTCAATGGCAAAAATCAATGAATATTGTAAATGCACAAACAGTAATATCTCCACATTGCACGGTGCAATTCTGAAATTTTTAGCTTTTTCCTGTTAATCCTAGCATGATAAAGAAGATTCAAAGAGAGTGAGATGCCAGCTCCTTTCATTCAGTCAGTAGCTTCAAACATTTCTGGTATATGAAAAACATGTTTTTCAATGGCAAAAATCAATGAATATTGTAAATGCACAAACAGTAATATCTCCACATTGCACGGTGCAATTCTGAAATTTTTAGCTTTTTCCTGTTAATCCTAGCATGATAAAGAAGATTCAAAGAGAGTGAGATGCCAGCTCCTTTCATTCAGTCAGTAGCTTCAAACATTTCTGGTATATGAAAAACATGTTTTTCAATGGCAAAAATCAATGAATATTGTAAATGCACAAACAGTAATATCTCCACATTGCAAGGTGCAATTCTGAAATTTTTTGCTTTTTCCTGTTATTCCTAGCATGATAAAGAAGATTCAAAGAGAGTGAGATGCCAGCTCCTTTCATTCAGTCAGTAGCTTCAAACATTTCTGGTATATGAAAAACATGTTTTTCAATGGCAAAAATCAATGAATATTGTAAATGCACAAACAGTAATATCTCCACATTGCAAGGTGCAATTCTGAAATTTTTTGCTTTTTCCTGCTAATCCTAGCATGATAAAGAAGATTCAAAGAGAGTGAGATGCCAGCTCCTTTCATTCAGTCAGTAGCTTCAAACATTTCTGGTATATGAAAAACATGTTTTTCAATGGCAAAAATCAATGAATATTGTAAATGCACAAACAGTAATATCTCCACATTGCACGGTGCAATTCTGAAATTTTTAGCTTTTTCCTGTTAATCCTAGCATGATAAAGAAGATTCAAAGAGAGTGAGATGCCAGCTCCTTTCATTCAGTCAGTAGCTTCAAACATTTCTGGTATATGAAAAACGTTTTTTCAATGGCAAAAATCAATGAATATTGTAAATGCACAAACAGTAATATCTCCACATTGCAAGGTGCAATTCTGAAATTTTTTGCTTTTTCCTGTTAATCCTAGCATGATAAAGAAGATTCAAAGAGAGTGAGATGCCAGCTCCTTTCATTCAGTCAGTAGCTTCAAACATTTCTGGTATATGAAAAACATGTTTTTCAATGGCAAAAATCAATGAATATTGTAAATGCACAAACAGTAATATCTCCACATTGCACGGTGCAATTCTGAAATTTTTAGCTTTTTCCTGTTAATCCTAGCATGATAAAGAAGATTCAAAGAGAGTGAGATGCCAGCTCCTTTCATTCAGTCAGTAGCTTCAAACATTTCTGGTATATGAAAAACATGTTTTTCAATGGCAAAAATCAATGAATATTGTAAATGCACAAACAGTAATATCTCCACATTGCAAGGTGCAATTCTGAAATTTTTAGCTTTTTCCTGTTAATCCTAGCATGATAAAGAAGATTCAAAGAGAGTGAGATGCCAGCTCCTTTCATTCAATCAGTAGCTTCAAACATTTCTGGTATATGAAAAACATGTTTTTCAATGGCAAAAATCAATGAATATTGTAAATGCACAAACAGTAATATCTCCGCATTGCAAGGTGCAATTCTGAAATTTTTTGCTTTTTCCTGCTAATCCTAGCATGATAAAGAAGATTCAAAGAGAGTGAGATGCCAGCTCCTTTCATTCAGTCAGTAGCTTCAAACATTTCTGGTATATGAAAAACATGTTTTTCAATGGCAAAAATCAATGAATATTGTAAATGCACAAACAGTAATATCTCCACATTGCACGGTGCAATTCTGAAATTTTTAGCTTTTTCCTACTAATCCTAGCATGATAAAGAAGATTCAAAGAGAGTGAGATGCCAGCTCCTTTCATTCAGTCAGTAGCTTCAAACATTTCTGGTATATGAAAAACATGTTTTTCAATGGCAAAAATCAATGAATATTGTAAATGCACAAACAGTAATATCTCCACATTGCAAGGTGCAATTCTGAAATTTTTTGCTTTTTCCTGCTAATCCTAGCATGATAAAGAAGATTCAGAGTGAGATGCCAGCTCCTTTCATTCAGTCAGTAGCTTCAAACATTTCTGGTATATGAAAAACATGTTTTTCAATGGCAAAAATCAATGAATATTGTAAATGCACAAACAGTAATATCTCCACATTGCACGGTGCAATTCTGAAATTTTTAGCTTTTTCCTGTTAATCCTAGCATGATAAAGAAGATTCAAAGAGAGTGAGATGCCAGCTCCTTTCATTCAGTCAGTAGCTTCAAACATTTCTGGTATATGAAAAACATGTTTTTCAATGGCAAAAATCAATGAATATTGTAAATGCACAAACAGTAATATCTCCACATTGCAAGGTGCAATTCTGAAATTTTTAGCTTTTTCCTGTTAATCCTAGCATGATAAAGAAGATTCAAAGAGAGTGAGATGCCAGCTCCTTTCATTCAGTCAGTAGCTTCAAACATTTCTGGTATATGAAAAACATGTTTTTCAATGGCAAAAATCAATGAATATTGTAAATGCACAAACAGTAATATCTCCACATTGCAAGGTGCAATTCTGAAATTTTTTGCTTTTTCCTGCTAATCCTAGCATGATAAAGAAGATTCAAAGAGAGTGAGATGCCAGCTCCTTTCATTCAGTCAGTAGCTTCAAACATTTCTGGTATATGAAAAACATGTTTTTCAATGGCAAAAATCAATGAATATTGTAAATGCACAAACAGTAATATCTCCACATTGCACGGTGCAATTCTGAAATTTTTAGCTTTTTCCTGTTAATCCTAGCATGATAAAGAAGATTCAAAGAGAGTGAGATGCCAGCTCCTTGCATTCAGTCAGTAGCTTCAAACATTTCTGGTATATGAAAAACATGTTTTTCAATGGCAAAAATCAATGAATATTGTAAATGCACAAACAGTAATATCTCCACATTGCACGGTGCAATTCTGAAATTTTTAGCTTTTTCCTGTTAATCCTAGCATGATAAAGAAGATTCAAAGAGAGTGAGATGCCAGCTCCTTTCATTCAGTCAGTAGCTTCAAACATTTCTGGTATATGAAAAACATGTTTTTCAATGGCAAAAATCAATGAATATTGTAAATGCACAAACAGTAATATCTCCACATTGCAAGGTGCAATTCTGAAATTTTTTGCTTTTTCCTGTTATTCCTAGCATGATAAAGAAGATTCAAAGAGAGTGAGATGCCAGCTCCTTTCATTCAGTCAGTAGCTTCAAACATTTCTGGTATATGAAAAACATGTTTTTCAATGGCAAAAATCAATGAATATTGTAAATGCACAAACAGTAATATCTCCACATTGCACGGTGCAATTCTGAAATTTTTAGCTTTTTCCTGTTAATCCTAGCATGATAAAGAAGATTCAAAGAGAGTGAGATGCCAGCTCCTTTCATTCAGTCAGTAGCTTCAAACATTTCTGGTATATGAAAAACATGTTTTTCAATGGCAAAAATCAATGAATATTGTAAATGCACAAACAGTAATATCTCCACATTGCAAGGTGCAATTCTGAAATTTTTTGCTTTTTCCTGTTATTCCTAGCATGATAAAGAAGATTCAAAGAGAGTGAGATGCCAGCTCCTTTCATTCAGTCAGTAGCTTCAAACATTTCTGGTATATGAAAAACGTTTTTCAATGGCAAAAATCAATGAATATTGTAAATGCACAAACAGTAATATCTCCACATTGCAAGGTGCAATTCTGAAATTTTTTGCTTTTTCCTGTTAATCCTAGCATGATAAAGAAGATTCAAAGAGAGTGAGATGCCAGCTCCTTTCATTCAGTCAGTAGCTTCAAACATTTCTGGTATATGAAAAACATGTTTTTCAATGGCAAAAATCAATGAATATTGTAAATGCACAAACAGTAATATCTCCACATTGCACGGTGCAATTCTGAAATTTTTAGCTTTTTCCTGTTAATCCTAGCATGATAAAGAAGATTCAAAGAGAGTGAGATGCCAGCTCCTTTCATTCAGTCAGTAGCTTCAAACATTTCTGGTATATGAAAAACATGTTTTTCAATGGCAAAAATCAATGAATATTGTAAATGCACAAACAGTAATATCTCCACATTGCAAGGTGCAATTCTGAAATTTTTAGCTTTTTCCTGTTAATCCTAGCATGATAAAGAAGATTCAAAGAGAGTGAGATGCCAGCTCCTTTCATTCAATCAGTAGCTTCAAACATTTCTGGTATATGAAAAACATGTTTTTCAATGGCAAAAATCAATGAATATTGTAAATGCACAAACAGTAATATCTCCGCATTGCAAGGTGCAATTCTGAAATTTTTTGCTTTTTCCTGCTAATCCTAGCATGATAAAGAAGATTCAAAGAGAGTGAGATGCCAGCTCCTTTCATTCAGTCAGTAGCTTCAAACATTTCTGGTATATGAAAAACATGTTTTTCAATGGCAAAAATCAATGAATATTGTAAATGCACAAACAGTAATATCTCCACATTGCACGGTGCAATTCTGAAATTTTTAGCTTTTTCCTACTAATCCTAGCATGATAAAGAAGATTCAAAGAGAGTGAGATGCCAGCTCCTTTCATTCAGTCAGTAGCTTCAAACATTTCTGGTATATGAAAAACATGTTTTTCAATGGCAAAAATCAATGAATATTGTAAATGCACAAACAGTAATATCTCCACATTGCAAGGTGCAATTCTGAAATTTTTTGCTTTTTCCTGCTAATCCTAGCATGATAAAGAAGATTCAAAGAGAGTGAGATGCCAGCTCCTTTCATTCAGTCAGTAGCTTCAAACATTTCTGGTATATGAAAAACATGTTTTTCAATGGCAAAAATCAATGAATATTGTAAATGCACAAACAGTAATATCTCCACATTGCACGGTGCAATTCTGAAATTTTTAGCTTTTTCCTGTTAATCCTAGCATGATAAAGAAGATTCAAAGAGAGTGAGATGCCAGCTCCTTTCATTCAGTCAGTAGCTTCAAACATTTCTGGTATATGAAAAACGTTTTTCAATGGCAAAAATCAATGAATATTGTAAATGCACAAACAGTAATATCTCCACATTGCAAGGTGCAATTCTGAAATTTTTTGCTTTTTCCTGTTAATCCTAGCATGATAAAGAAGATTCAAAGAGAGTGAGATGCCAGCTCCTTTCATTCAGTCAGTAGCTTCAAACATTTCTGGTATATGAAAAACATGTTTTTCAATGGCAAAAATCAATGAATATTGTAAATGCACAAACAGTAATATCTCCACATTGCACGGTGCAATTCTGAAATTTTTAGCTTTTTCCTGTTAATCCTAGCATGATAAAGAAGATTCAAAGAGAGTGAGATGCCAGCTCCTTTCATTCAGTCAGTAGCTTCAAACATTTCTGGTATATGAAAAACATGTTTTTCAATGGCAAAAATCAATGAATATTGTAAATGCACAAACAGTAATATCTCCACATTGCAAGGTGCAATTCTGAAATTTTTAGCTTTTTCCTGTTAATCCTAGCATGATAAAGAAGATTCAAAGAGAGTGAGATGCCAGCTCCTTTCATTCAATCAGTAGCTTCAAACATTTCTGGTATATGAAAAACATGTTTTTCAATGGCAAAAATCAATGAATATTGTAAATGCACAAACAGTAATATCTCCGCATTGCAAGGTGCAATTCTGAAATTTTTTGCTTTTTCCTGCTAATCCTAGCATGATAAAGAAGATTCAAAGAGAGTGAGATGCCAGCTCCTTTCATTCAGTCAGTAGCTTCAAACATTTCTGGTATATGAAAAACATGTTTTTCAATGGCAAAAATCAATGAATATTGTAAATGCACAAACAGTAATATCTCCACATTGCACGGTGCAATTCTGAAATTTTTAGCTTTTTCCTACTAATCCTAGCATGATAAAGAAGATTCAAAGAGAGTGAGATGCCAGCTCCTTTCATTCAGTCAGTAGCTTCAAACATTTCTGGTATATGAAAAACATGTTTTTCAATGGCAAAAATCAATGAATATTGTAAATGCACAAACAGTAATATCTCCACATTGCAAGGTGCAATTCTGAAATTTTTTGCTTTTTCCTGCTAATCCTAGCATGATAAAGAAGATTCAGAGTGAGATGCCAGCTCCTTTCATTCAGTCAGTAGCTTCAAACATTTCTGGTATATGAAAAACATGTTTTTCAATGGCAAAAATCAATGAATATTGTAAATGCACAAACAGTAATATCTCCACATTGCACGGTGCAATTCTGAAATTTTTAGCTTTTTCCTGTTAATCCTAGCATGATAAAGAAGATTCAAAGAGAGTGAGATGCCAGCTCCTTTCATTCAGTCAGTAGCTTCAAACATTTCTGGTATATGAAAAACATGTTTTTCAATGGCAAAAATCAATGAATATTGTAAATGCACAAACAGTAATATCTCCACATTGCAAGGTGCAATTCTGAAATTTTTAGCTTTTTCCTGTTAATCCTAGCATGATAAAGAAGATTCAAAGAGAGTGAGATGCCAGCTCCTTTCATTCAGTCAGTAGCTTCAAACATTTCTGGTATATGAAAAACATGTTTTTCAATGGCAAAAATCAATGAATATTGTAAATGCACAAACAGTAATATCTCCACATTGCAAGGTGCAATTCTGAAATTTTTTGCTTTTTCCTGCTAATCCTAGCATGATAAAGAAGATTCAAAGAGAGTGAGATGCCAGCTCCTTTCATTCAGTCAGTAGCTTCAAACATTTCTGGTATATGAAAAACATGTTTTTCAATGGCAAAAATCAATGAATATTGTAAATGCACAAACAGTAATATCTCCACATTGCACGGTGCAATTCTGAAATTTTTAGCTTTTTCCTGTTAATCCTAGCATGATAAAGAAGATTCAAAGAGAGTGAGATGCCAGCTCCTTTCATTCAGTCAGTAGCTTCAAACATTTCTGGTATATGAAAAACATGTTTTTCAATGGCAAAAATCAATGAATATTGTAAATGCACAAACAGTAATATCTCCACATTGCACGGTGCAATTCTGAAATTTTTAGCTTTTTCCTGTTAATCCTAGCATGATAAAGAAGATTCAAAGAGAGTGAGATGCCAGCTCCTTTCATTCAGTCAGTAGCTTCAAACATTTCTGGTATATGAAAAACATGTTTTTCAATGGCAAAAATCAATGAATATTGTAAATGCACAAACAGTAATATCTCCACATTGCAAGGTGCAATTCTGAAATTTTTTGCTTTTTCCTGTTATTCCTAGCATGATAAAGAAGATTCAAAGAGAGTGAGATGCCAGCTCCTTTCATTCAGTCAGTAGCTTCAAACATTTCTGGTATATGAAAAACATGTTTTTCAATGGCAAAAATCAATGAATATTGTAAATGCACAAACAGTAATATCTCCACATTGCACGGTGCAATTCTGAAATTTTTAGCTTTTTCCTGTTAATCCTAGCATGATAAAGAAGATTCAAAGAGAGTGAGATGCCAGCTCCTTTCATTCAGTCAGTAGCTTCAAACATTTCTGGTATATGAAAAACATGTTTTTCAATGGCAAAAATCAATGAATATTGTAAATGCACAAACAGTAATATCTCCACATTGCAAGGTGCAATTCTGAAATTTTTTGCTTTTTCCTGTTATTCCTAGCATGATAAAGAAGATTCAAAGAGAGTGAGATGCCAGCTCCTTTCATTCAGTCAGTAGCTTCAAACATTTCTGGTATATGAAAAACGTTTTTCAATGGCAAAAATCAATGAATATTGTAAATGCACAAACAGTAATATCTCCACATTGCAAGGTGCAATTCTGAAATTTTTTGCTTTTTCCTGTTAATCCTAGCATGATAAAGAAGATTCAAAGAGAGTGAGATGCCAGCTCCTTTCATTCAGTCAGTAGCTTCAAACATTTCTGGTATATGAAAAACATGTTTTTCAATGGCAAAAATCAATGAATATTGTAAATGCACAAACAGTAATATCTCCACATTGCACGGTGCAATTCTGAAATTTTTAGCTTTTTCCTGTTAATCCTAGCATGATAAAGAAGATTCAAAGAGAGTGAGATGCCAGCTCCTTTCATTCAGTCAGTAGCTTCAAACATTTCTGGTATATGAAAAACATGTTTTTCAATGGCAAAAATCAATGAATATTGTAAATGCACAAACAGTAATATCTCCACATTGCAAGGTGCAATTCTGAAATTTTTAGCTTTTTCCTGTTAATCCTAGCATGATAAAGAAGATTCAAAGAGAGTGAGATGCCAGCTCCTTTCATTCAATCAGTAGCTTCAAACATTTCTGGTATATGAAAAACATGTTTTTCAATGGCAAAAATCAATGAATATTGTAAATGCACAAACAGTAATATCTCCGCATTGCAAGGTGCAATTCTGAAATTTTTTGCTTTTTCCTGCTAATCCTAGCATGATAAAGAAGATTCAAAGAGAGTGAGATGCCAGCTCCTTTCATTCAGTCAGTAGCTTCAAACATTTCTGGTATATGAAAAACATGTTTTTCAATGGCAAAAATCAATGAATATTGTAAATGCACAAACAGTAATATCTCCACATTGCACGGTGCAATTCTGAAATTTTTAGCTTTTTCCTACTAATCCTAGCATGATAAAGAAGATTCAAAGAGAGTGAGATGCCAGCTCCTTTCATTCAGTCAGTAGCTTCAAACATTTCTGGTATATGAAAAACATGTTTTTCAATGGCAAAAATCAATGAATATTGTAAATGCACAAACAGTAATATCTCCACATTGCAAGGTGCAATTCTGAAATTTTTTGCTTTTTCCTGCTAATCCTAGCATGATAAAGAAGATTCAAAGAGAGTGAGATGCCAGCTCCTTTCATTCAGTCAGTAGCTTCAAACATTTCTGGTATATGAAAAACATGTTTTTCAATGGCAAAAATCAATGAATATTGTAAATGCACAAACAGTAATATCTCCACATTGCACGGTGCAATTCTGAAATTTTTAGCTTTTTCCTGTTAATCCTAGCATGATAAAGAAGATTCAAAGAGAGTGAGATGCCAGCTCCTTTCATTCAGTCAGTAGCTTCAAACATTTCTGGTATATGAAAAACGTTTTTCAATGGCAAAAATCAATGAATATTGTAAATGCACAAACAGTAATATCTCCACATTGCAAGGTGCAATTCTGAAATTTTTTGCTTTTTCCTGTTAATCCTAGCATGATAAAGAAGATTCAAAGAGAGTGAGATGCCAGCTCCTTTCATTCAGTCAGTAGCTTCAAACATTTCTGGTATATGAAAAACATGTTTTTCAATGGCAAAAATCAATGAATATTGTAAATGCACAAACAGTAATATCTCCACATTGCACGGTGCAATTCTGAAATTTTTAGCTTTTTCCTGTTAATCCTAGCATGATAAAGAAGATTCAAAGAGAGTGAGATGCCAGCTCCTTTCATTCAGTCAGTAGCTTCAAACATTTCTGGTATATGAAAAACATGTTTTTCAATGGCAAAAATCAATGAATATTGTAAATGCACAAACAGTAATATCTCCACATTGCAAGGTGCAATTCTGAAATTTTTAGCTTTTTCCTGTTAATCCTAGCATGATAAAGAAGATTCAAAGAGAGTGAGATGCCAGCTCCTTTCATTCAATCAGTAGCTTCAAACATTTCTGGTATATGAAAAACATGTTTTTCAATGGCAAAAATCAATGAATATTGTAAATGCACAAACAGTAATATCTCCGCATTGCAAGGTGCAATTCTGAAATTTTTTGCTTTTTCCTGCTAATCCTAGCATGATAAAGAAGATTCAAAGAGAGTGAGATGCCAGCTCCTTTCATTCAGTCAGTAGCTTCAAACATTTCTGGTATATGAAAAACATGTTTTTCAATGGCAAAAATCAATGAATATTGTAAATGCACAAACAGTAATATCTCCACATTGCACGGTGCAATTCTGAAATTTTTAGCTTTTTCCTACTAATCCTAGCATGATAAAGAAGATTCAAAGAGAGTGAGATGCCAGCTCCTTTCATTCAGTCAGTAGCTTCAAACATTTCTGGTATATGAAAAACATGTTTTTCAATGGCAAAAATCAATGAATATTGTAAATGCACAAACAGTAATATCTCCACATTGCAAGGTGCAATTCTGAAATTTTTTGCTTTTTCCTGCTAATCCTAGCATGATAAAGAAGATTCAGAGTGAGATGCCAGCTCCTTTCATTCAGTCAGTAGCTTCAAACATTTCTGGTATATGAAAAACATGTTTTTCAATGGCAAAAATCAATGAATATTGTAAATGCACAAACAGTAATATCTCCACATTGCACGGTGCAATTCTGAAATTTTTAGCTTTTTCCTGTTAATCCTAGCATGATAAAGAAGATTCAAAGAGAGTGAGATGCCAGCTCCTTTCATTCAGTCAGTAGCTTCAAACATTTCTGGTATATGAAAAACATGTTTTTCAATGGCAAAAATCAATGAATATTGTAAATGCACAAACAGTAATATCTCCACATTGCAAGGTGCAATTCTGAAATTTTTAGCTTTTTCCTGTTAATCCTAGCATGATAAAGAAGATTCAAAGAGAGTGAGATGCCAGCTCCTTTCATTCAGTCAGTAGCTTCAAACATTTCTGGTATATGAAAAACATGTTTTTCAATGGCAAAAATCAATGAATATTGTAAATGCACAAACAGTAATATCTCCACATTGCAAGGTGCAATTCTGAAATTTTTTGCTTTTTCCTGCTAATCCTAGCATGATAAAGAAGATTCAAAGAGAGTGAGATGCCAGCTCCTTTCATTCAGTCAGTAGCTTCAAACATTTCTGGTATATGAAAAACATGTTTTTCAATGGCAAAAATCAATGAATATTGTAAATGCACAAACAGTAATATCTCCACATTGCACGGTGCAATTCTGAAATTTTTAGCTTTTTCCTGTTAATCCTAGCATGATAAAGAAGATTCAAAGAGAGTGAGATGCCAGCTCCTTTCATTCAGTCAGTAGCTTCAAACATTTCTGGTATATGAAAAACATGTTTTTCAATGGCAAAAATCAATGAATATTGTAAATGCACAAACAGTAATATCTCCACATTGCACGGTGCAATTCTGAAATTTTTAGCTTTTTCCTGTTAATCCTAGCATGATAAAGAAGATTCAAAGAGAGTGAGATGCCAGCTCCTTTCATTCAGTCAGTAGCTTCAAACATTTCTGGTATATGAAAAACATGTTTTTCAATGGCAAAAATCAATGAATATTGTAAATGCACAAACAGTAATATCTCCACATTGCAAGGTGCAATTCTGAAATTTTTTGCTTTTTCCTGTTATTCCTAGCATGATAAAGAAGATTCAAAGAGAGTGAGATGCCAGCTCCTTTCATTCAGTCAGTAGCTTCAAACATTTCTGGTATATGAAAAACATGTTTTTCAATGGCAAAAATCAATGAATATTGTAAATGCACAAACAGTAATATCTCCACATTGCACGGTGCAATTCTGAAATTTTTAGCTTTTTCCTGTTAATCCTAGCATGATAAAGAAGATTCAAAGAGAGTGAGATGCCAGCTCCTTTCATTCAGTCAGTAGCTTCAAACATTTCTGGTATATGAAAAACATGTTTTTCAATGGCAAAAATCAATGAATATTGTAAATGCACAAACAGTAATATCTCCACATTGCAAGGTGCAATTCTGAAATTTTTTGCTTTTTCCTGTTATTCCTAGCATGATAAAGAAGATTCAAAGAGAGTGAGATGCCAGCTCCTTTCATTCAGTCAGTAGCTTCAAACATTTCTGGTATATGAAAAACGTTTTTCAATGGCAAAAATCAATGAATATTGTAAATGCACAAACAGTAATATCTCCACATTGCAAGGTGCAATTCTGAAATTTTTTGCTTTTTCCTGTTAATCCTAGCATGATAAAGAAGATTCAAAGAGAGTGAGATGCCAGCTCCTTTCATTCAGTCAGTAGCTTCAAACATTTCTGGTATATGAAAAACATGTTTTTCAATGGCAAAAATCAATGAATATTGTAAATGCACAAACAGTAATATCTCCACATTGCACGGTGCAATTCTGAAATTTTTAGCTTTTTCCTGTTAATCCTAGCATGATAAAGAAGATTCAAAGAGAGTGAGATGCCAGCTCCTTTCATTCAGTCAGTAGCTTCAAACATTTCTGGTATATGAAAAACATGTTTTTCAATGGCAAAAATCAATGAATATTGTAAATGCACAAACAGTAATATCTCCACATTGCAAGGTGCAATTCTGAAATTTTTAGCTTTTTCCTGTTAATCCTAGCATGATAAAGAAGATTCAAAGAGAGTGAGATGCCAGCTCCTTTCATTCAATCAGTAGCTTCAAACATTTCTGGTATATGAAAAACATGTTTTTCAATGGCAAAAATCAATGAATATTGTAAATGCACAAACAGTAATATCTCCGCATTGCAAGGTGCAATTCTGAAATTTTTTGCTTTTTCCTGCTAATCCTAGCATGATAAAGAAGATTCAAAGAGAGTGAGATGCCAGCTCCTTTCATTCAGTCAGTAGCTTCAAACATTTCTGGTATATGAAAAACATGTTTTTCAATGGCAAAAATCAATGAATATTGTAAATGCACAAACAGTAATATCTCCACATTGCACGGTGCAATTCTGAAATTTTTAGCTTTTTCCTACTAATCCTAGCATGATAAAGAAGATTCAAAGAGAGTGAGATGCCAGCTCCTTTCATTCAGTCAGTAGCTTCAAACATTTCTGGTATATGAAAAACATGTTTTTCAATGGCAAAAATCAATGAATATTGTAAATGCACAAACAGTAATATCTCCACATTGCAAGGTGCAATTCTGAAATTTTTTGCTTTTTCCTGCTAATCCTAGCATGATAAAGAAGATTCAAAGAGAGTGAGATGCCAGCTCCTTTCATTCAGTCAGTAGCTTCAAACATTTCTGGTATATGAAAAACATGTTTTTCAATGGCAAAAATCAATGAATATTGTAAATGCACAAACAGTAATATCTCCACATTGCACGGTGCAATTCTGAAATTTTTAGCTTTTTCCTGTTAATCCTAGCATGATAAAGAAGATTCAAAGAGAGTGAGATGCCAGCTCCTTTCATTCAGTCAGTAGCTTCAAACATTTCTGGTATATGAAAAACATGTTTTTCAATGGCAAAAATCAATGAATATTGTAAATGCACAAACAGTAATATCTCCACATTGCACGGTGCAATTCTGAAATTTTTAGCTTTTTCCTGTTAATCCTAGCATGATAAAGAAGATTCAAAGAGAGTGAGATGCCAGCTCCTTTCATTCAGTCAGTAGCTTCAAACATTTCTGGTATATGAAAAACATGTTTTTCAATGGCAAAAATCAATGAATATTGTAAATGCACAAACAGTAATATCTCCACATTGCAAGGTGCAATTCTGAAATTTTTTGCTTTTTCCTGTTATTCCTAGCATGATAAAGAAGATTCAAAGAGAGTGAGATGCCAGCTCCTTTCATTCAGTCAGTAGCTTCAAACATTTCTGGTATATGAAAAACATGTTTTTCAATGGCAAAAATCAATGAATATTGTAAATGCACAAACAGTAATATCTCCACATTGCAAGGTGCAATTCTGAAATTTTTTGCTTTTTCCTGCTAATCCTAGCATGATAAAGAAGATTCAAAGAGAGTGAGATGCCAGCTCCTTTCATTCAGTCAGTAGCTTCAAACATTTCTGGTATATGAAAAACATGTTTTTCAATGGCAAAAATCAATGAATATTGTAAATGCACAAACAGTAATATCTCCACATTGCACGGTGCAATTCTGAAATTTTTAGCTTTTTCCTGTTAATCCTAGCATGATAAAGAAGATTCAAAGAGAGTGAGATGCCAGCTCCTTTCATTCAGTCAGTAGCTTCAAACATTTCTGGTATATGAAAAACGTTTTTCAATGGCAAAAATCAATGAATATTGTAAATGCACAAACAGTAATATCTCCACATTGCAAGGTGCAATTCTGAAATTTTTTGCTTTTTCCTGTTAATCCTAGCATGATAAAGAAGATTCAAAGAGAGTGAGATGCCAGCTCCTTTCATTCAGTCAGTAGCTTCAAACATTTCTGGTATATGAAAAACATGTTTTTCAATGGCAAAAATCAATGAATATTGTAAATGCACAAACAGTAATATCTCCACATTGCACGGTGCAATTCTGAAATTTTTAGCTTTTTCCTGTTAATCCTAGCATGATAAAGAAGATTCAAAGAGAGTGAGATGCCAGCTCCTTTCATTCAGTCAGTAGCTTCAAACATTTCTGGTATATGAAAAACATGTTTTTCAATGGCAAAAATCAATGAATATTGTAAATGCACAAACAGTAATATCTCCACATTGCAAGGTGCAATTCTGAAATTTTTAGCTTTTTCCTGTTAATCCTAGCATGATAAAGAAGATATAAAGAGAGTGAGATGCCAGCTCCTTTCATTCAATCAGTAGCTTCAAACATTTCTGGTATATGAAAAACATGTTTTTCAATGGCAAAAATCAATGAATATTGTAAATGCACAAACAGTAATATCTCCGCATTGCAAGGTGCAATTCTGAAATTTTTTGCTTTTTCCTGCTAATCCTAGCATGATAAAGAAGATTCAAAGAGAGTGAGATGCCAGCTCCTTTCATTCAGTCAGTAGCTTCAAACATTTCTGGTATATGAAAAACATGTTTTTCAATGGCAAAAATCAATGAATATTGTAAATGCACAAACAGTAATATCTCCACATTGCACGGTGCAATTCTGAAATTTTTAGCTTTTTCCTACTAATCCTAGCATGATAAAGAAGATTCAAAGAGAGTGAGATGCCAGCTCCTTTCATTCAGTCAGTAGCTTCAAACATTTCTGGTATATGAAAAACATGTTTTTCAATGGCAAAAATCAATGAATATTGTAAATGCACAAACAGTAATATCTCCACATTGCAAGGTGCAATTCTGAAATTTTTTGCTTTTTCCTGCTAATCCTAGCATGATAAAGAAGATTCAGAGTGAGATGCCAGCTCCTTTCATTCAGTCAGTAGCTTCAAACATTTCTGGTATATGAAAAACATGTTTTTCAATGGCAAAAATCAATGAATATTGTAAATGCACAAACAGTAATATCTCCACATTGCACGGTGCAATTCTGAAATTTTTAGCTTTTTCCTGTTAATCCTAGCATGATAAAGAAGATTCAAAGAGAGTGAGATGCCAGCTCCTTTCATTCAGTCAGTAGCTTCAAACATTTCTGGTATATGAAAAACATGTTTTTCAATGGCAAAAATCAATGAATATTGTAAATGCACAAACAGTAATATCTCCACATTGCAAGGTGCAATTCTGAAATTTTTAGCTTTTTCCTGTTAATCCTAGCATGATAAAGAAGATTCAAAGAGAGTGAGATGCCAGCTCCTTTCATTCAGTCAGTAGCTTCAAACATTTCTGGTATATGAAAAACATGTTTTTCAATGGCAAAAATCAATGAATATTGTAAATGCACAAACAGTAATATCTCCACATTGCAAGGTGCAATTCTGAAATTTTTTGCTTTTTCCTGCTAATCCTAGCATGATAAAGAAGATTCAAAGAGAGTGAGATGCCAGCTCCTTTCATTCAGTCAGTAGCTTCAAACATTTCTGGTATATGAAAAACATGTTTTTCAATGGCAAAAATCAATGAATATTGTAAATGCACAAACAGTAATATCTCCACATTGCACGGTGCAATTCTGAAATTTTTAGCTTTTTCCAGTTAATCCTAGCATGATAAAGAAGATTCAAAGAGAGTGAGATGCCAGCTCCTTTCATTCAGTCAGTAGCTTCAAACATTTCTGGTATATGAAAAACATGTTTTTCAATGGCAAAAATCAATGAATATTGTAAATGCACAAACAGTAATATCTCCACATTGCACGGTGCAATTCTGAAATTTTTAGCTTTTTCCTGTTAATCCTAGCATGATAAAGAAGATTCAAAGAGAGTGAGATGCCAGCTCCTTTCATTCAGTCAGTAGCTTCAAACATTTCTGGTATATGAAAAACATGTTTTTCAATGGCAAAAATCAATGAATATTGTAAATGCACAAACAGTAATATCTCCACATTGCAAGGTGCAATTCTGAAATTTTTTGCTTTTTCCTGTTATTCCTAGCATGATAAAGAAGATTCAAAGAGAGTGAGATGCCAGCTCCTTTCATTCAGTCAGTAGCTTCAAACATTTCTGGTATATGAAAAACGTTTTTCAATGGCAAAAATCAATGAATATTGTAAATGCACAAACAGTAATATCTCCACATTGCAAGGTGCAATTCTGAAATTTTTTGCTTTTTCCTGTTAATCCTAGCATGATAAAGAAGATTCAAAGAGAGTGAGATGCCAGCTCCTTTCATTCAGTCAGTAGCTTCAAACATTTCTGGTATATGAAAAACATGTTTTTCAATGGCAAAAATCAATGAATATTGTAAATGCACAAACAGTAATATCTCCACATTGCACGGTGCAATTCTGAAATTTTTAGCTTTTTCCTGTTAATCCTAGCATGATAAAGAAGATTCAAAGAGAGTGAGATGCCAGCTCCTTTCATTCAGTCAGTAGCTTCAAACATTTCTGGTATATGAAAAACATGTTTTTCAATGGCAAAAATCAATGAATATTGTAAATGCACAAACAGTAATATCTCCACATTGCACGGTGCAATTCTGAAATTTTTAGCTTTTTCCTGTTAATCCTAGCATGATAAAGAAGATTCAAAGAGAGTGAGATGCCAGCTCCTTTCATTCAGTCAGTAGCTTCAAACATTTCTGGTATATGAAAAACATGTTTTTCAATGGCAAAAATCAATGAATATTGTAAATGCACAAACAGTAATATCTCCACATTGCAAGGTGCAATTCTGAAATTTTTTGCTTTTTCCTGTTATTCCTAGCATGATAAAGAAGATTCAAAGAGAGTGAGATGCCAGCTCCTTTCATTCAGTCAGTAGCTTCAAACATTTCTGGTATATGAAAAACGTTTTTCAATGGCAAAAATCAATGAATATTGTAAATGCACAAACAGTAATATCTCCACATTGCAAGGTGCAATTCTGAAATTTTTTGCTTTTTCCTGTTAATCCTAGCATGATAAAGAAGATTCAAAGAGAGTGAGATGCCAGCTCCTTTCATTCAGTCAGTAGCTTCAAACATTTCTGGTATATGAAAAACATGTTTTTCAATGGCAAAAATCAATGAATATTGTAAATGCACAAACAGTAATATCTCCACATTGCACGGTGCAATTCTGAAATTTTTAGCTTTTTCCTGTTAATCCTAGCATGATAAAGAAGATTCAAAGAGAGTGAGATGCCAGCTCCTTTCATTCAGTCAGTAGCTTCAAACATTTCTGGTATATGAAAAACATGTTTTTCAATGGCAAAAATCAATGAATATTGTAAATGCACAAACAGTAATATCTCCACATTGCAAGGTGCAATTCTGAAATTTTTAGCTTTTTCCTGTTAATCCTAGCATGATAAAGAAGATTCAAAGAGAGTGAGATGCCAGCTCCTTTCATTCAATCAGTAGCTTCAAACATTTCTGGTATATGAAAAACATGTTTTTCAATGGCAAAAATCAATGAATATTGTAAATGCACAAACAGTAATATCTCCGCATTGCAAGGTGCAATTCTGAAATTTTTTGCTTTTTCCTGCTAATCCTAGCATGATAAAGAAGATTCAAAGAGAGTGAGATGCCAGCTCCTTTCATTCAGTCAGTAGCTTCAAACATTTCTGGTATATGAAAAACATGTTTTTCAATGGCAAAAATCAATGAATATTGTAAATGCACAAACAGTAATATCTCCACATTGCACGGTGCAATTCTGAAATTTTTAGCTTTTTCCTACTAATCCTAGCATGATAAAGAAGATTCAAAGAGAGTGAGATGCCAGCTCCTTTCATTCAGTCAGTAGCTTCAAACATTTCTGGTATATGAAAAACATGTTTTTCAATGGCAAAAATCAATGAATATTGTAAATGCACAAACAGTAATATCTCCACATTGCAAGGTGCAATTCTGAAATTTTTTGCTTTTTCCTGCTAATCCTAGCATGATAAAGAAGATTCAAAGAGAGTGAGATGCCAGCTCCTTTCATTCAGTCAGTAGCTTCAAACATTTCTGGTATATGAAAAACATGTTTTTCAATGGCAAAAATCAATGAATATTGTAAATGCACAAACAGTAATATCTCCACATTGCACGGTGCAATTCTGAAATTTTTAGCTTTTTCCTGTTAATCCTAGCATGATAAAGAAGATTCAAAGAGAGTGAGATGCCAGCTCCTTTCATTCAGTCAGTAGCTTCAAACATTTCTGGTATATGAAAAACATGTTTTTCAATGGCAAAAATCAATGAATATTGTAAATGCACAAACAGTAATATCTCCACATTGCACGGTGCAATTCTGAAATTTTTAGCTTTTTCCTGTTAATCCTAGCATGATAAAGAAGATTCAAAGAGAGTGAGATGCCAGCTCCTTTCATTCAGTCAGTAGCTTCAAACATTTCTGGTATATGAAAAACATGTTTTTCAATGGCAAAAATCAATGAATATTGTAAATGCACAAACAGTAATATCTCCACATTGCAAGGTGCAATTCTGAAATTTTTTGCTTTTTCCTGTTATTCCTAGCATGATAAAGAAGATTCAAAGAGAGTGAGATGCCAGCTCCTTTCATTCAGTCAGTAGCTTCAAACATTTCTGGTATATGAAAAACATGTTTTTCAATGGCAAAAATCAATGAATATTGTAAATGCACAAACAGTAATATCTCCACATTGCAAGGTGCAATTCTGAAATTTTTTGCTTTTTCCTGCTAATCCTAGCATGATAAAGAAGATTCAAAGAGAGTGAGATGCCAGCTCCTTTCATTCAGTCAGTAGCTTCAAACATTTCTGGTATATGAAAAACGTTTTTCAATGGCAAAAATCAATGAATATTGTAAATGCACAAACAGTAATATCTCCACATTGCACGGTGCAATTCTAAGCTACTGACTGAATGAAAGGAGCTGGCATCTCACTCTCTTTGAATCTTCTTTATCATGCTAAGAGGAGCAGGAAAAAGCAAAAAATTTCAGAATTGCACCTTGCAATGCGGAGAAATTACTGTTTGTGCATTTACAATATTCATTGATTTTTGCCATTGAAAAACATCATGTTATTCATATACCAGAAATGTTTGAAGCTACTGACTGAATGAAAGGAGCTGGCATCTCACTCTCTTTGAATCTTCTTTATCATGCTAAGAGGAGCAGGAAAAAGCAAAAAATTTCAGAATTGCACCTTGCAATGTGGAGAAATTACTGTTTGTGCATTTACAATATTCATTGATTTTTGCCATTGAAAAACATCATGTTATTCATATACCAGAAATGTTTGAAGCTACTGACTGAATGAAAGGAGCTGGCATCTCACTCTCTTTGAATCTTCTTTATCATGCTAAGAGGAGCAGGAAAATGCAAAAAATTTCAGAATTGCACCTTGCAATGTGGAGAAATTACTGTTTGTGCATTTACAATATTCATTGATTTTTACCATTGAAAAACGTCCAGAAATGATTGAAGCTACTGACTGAATGTAAGTAGCTGGCATCTCACTCTCTTTGAATCTTCTTTATCATGCTAAGAGGAGCAGGAAAAAGCAAAAAATTTCAGACTTGCACCTTGCAATGCGGAGAAATTACTGTTTGTGCATTTACAATATTCATTGATTTTTGCCATTGAAAAACATCATGTTATTCATATACCAGAAATGTTTGAAGCTACTGACTGAATGAAAGGAGCTGGCATCTCACTCTCTTTGAATCTTCTTTATCATGCTAAGAGGAGCAGGAAAAAGCAAAAAATTTCAGAATTGCACCTTGCAATGTGGAGAAATTACTGATTGTGCATTTACAATATTCATTGATTTTTACCATTGAAAAACGTCCAGAAATGATTGAAGCTACTGACTGAATGAAAGTAGCTGGCATCTCACTCTCTTTGAATCTTCTTTATCATGCTAAGAGGAGCAGGAAAAAGCAAAAAATTTCAGACTTGCACCTTGCAATGCGGAGAAATTACTGTTTGTGCATTTACAATATTCATTGATTTTTGCCATTGAAAAACATCGTTATTCATATACCAGAAATGTTTGAAGCTACTGACTGAATCAAAGGAGCTGGCATCTCACTCTCTTTGAATCTTCTTTATCATGCTAAGAGGAGCAGGAAAAAGCAAAAAATTTCAGAATTGCACCTTGCAATGCGGAGAAATTACTGTTTGTGCATTTACAATATTCATTGATTTTTGCCATTGAAAAACGTCCAGAAATGATTGAAGCTACTGACTGAATGAAAGGAGCTGGCATCTCACTCTCTTTGAATCTTCTTTATCATGCTAAGAGGAGCAGGAAAAAGCAAAAAATTTCAGAATTGCACCTTGCAATGCGGAGAAATTACTGTTTGTGCATTTACAATATTCATTGATTTTTGCCATTGAAAAACGTCCAGAAATGATTGAAGCTACTGACTGAATGAAAGGAGCTGGCATCTCACTCTCTTTGAATCTTCTTTATCATGCTAAGAGGAGCAGGAAAAAGCAAAAAATTTCAGAATTGCACCTTGCAATGCGGAGAAATTACTGTTTGTGCATTTACAATATTCATTGATTTTTGCCATTGAAAAACATGTTATTCATATACCAGAAATGTTTGAAGCTACTGACTGAATGAAAGGAGCTGGCACCTCACTCTCTTTGAATCTTCTTTATCATGCTAAGAGGAGCGGGAAAAAGCAAAAAATTTCAGAATTGCACCTTGCAATGCGGAGAAATTACTGTTTGTGCATTTACAATATTCATTGATTTTTGCCATTGAAAAACGTCCAGAAATGATTGAAGGTACTGACTGAATGAAAGGAGCTGGCATCTCACTCTCTTTGAATCTTCTTTATCATGCTAAGAGGAGCAGGAAAAAGCAAAAAATTTCAGAATTGCACCTTGCAATGCGGAGAAATTACTGTTTGTGCATTTACAATATTCATTGATTTTTGCCATTGAAAAACGTCCAGAAATGATTGAAGATACTGACTGAATGAAAGGAGCTGGCATCTCACTCTCTTTGAATCTTCTTTATCATGCTAAGAGGAGCAGGAAAAAGCAAAAAATTTCAGAATTGCACCTTGCAATGCGGAGAAATTACTGTTTGTGCATTTACAATATTCATTGATTTTTGCCATTGAAAAACATCATGTTATTCATATACCAGAAATGATTGAAGCTACTGACTGAATGAAAGGAGCTGGCATCTCACTCTCTTTGAATCTTCTTTATCATGCTAAGAGGAGCAGGAAAAAGCAAAAAATTTCAGAATTGCACCTTGCAATGCGGAGAAATTACAGTTTGTGCATTTACAATATTCATTGATTTTTGCCATTGAAAAACATCCAGAAATGATTGAAGCTACTGACTGAATGAAAGGAGCTGGCATCTCACTCTCTTTGAATCTTCTTTATCATGCTAAGAGGAGCAGGAAAAAGCAAAAAATTTCAGAATTGCACCTTGCAATACGGAGAAATTACTGTTTGTGCATTTACAATATTCATTGATTTTTGCCATTGAAAAACATCATGTTATTCATATACCAGAAATGTTTGAAGCTACTGACTGAATGAAAGGAGCTGGCATCTCACTCTCTTTGAATCTTCTTTATCATGCTAAGAGGAGCAGGAAAAAGCAAAAAATTTCAGAATTGCACCTTGCAATGTGGAGAAATTACTGTTTGTGCATTTACAATATTCATTGATTTTTACCATTGAAAAACGTCCAGAAATGATTGAAGCTACTGACTGAATGAAAGTAGCTGGCATCTCACTCTCTTTGAATCTTCTTTATCATGCTAAGAGGAGCAGGAAAAAGCAAAAAATTTCAGACTTGCACCTTGCAATGCGGAGAAATTACTGTTTGTGCATTTACAATATTCATTGATTTTTGCCATTGAAAAACATCATGTTATTCATATACCAGAAATGTTTGAAGCTACTGACTGAATGAAAGGAGCTGGCATCTCACTCTCTTTGAATCTTCTTTATCATGCTAAGAGGAGCAGGAAAAAGCAAAAAATTTCAGAATTGCACCTTGCAATGCGGAGAAATTACTGTTTGTGCATTTACAATATTCATTGATTTTTGCCATTGAAAAACATCATGTTATTCATATACCAGAAATGTTTGAAGCTACTGACTGAATGAAAGGAGCTGGCATCTCACTCTCTTTGAATCTTCTTTATCATGCTAAGAGGAGCAGGAAAAAGCAAAAAATTTCAGAATTGCACCTTGCAATGTGGAGAAATTACTGTTTGTGCATTTACAATATTCATTGATTTTTACCATTGAAAAACGTCCAGAAATGATTGAAGCTACTGACTGAATGAAAGTAGCTGGCATCTCACTCTCTTTGAATCTTCTTTATCATGCTAAGAGGAGCAGGAAAAAGCAAAAAATTTCAGACTTGCACCTTGCAATGCGGAGAAATTACTGTTTGTGCATTTACAATATTCATTGATTTTTGCCATTGAAAAACATCATGTTATTCATATACCAGAAATGTTTGAAGCTACTGACTGAATGAAAGGAGCTGGCATCTCACTCTCTTTGAATCTTCTTTATCATGCTAAGAGGAGCAGGAAAAAGCAAAAAATTTCAGAATTGCACCTTGCAATGCGGAGAAATTACTGTTTGTGCATTTACAATATTCATTGATTTTTGCCATTGAAAAACGTCCAGAAATGATTGAAGCTACTGACTGAATGAAAGGAGCTGGCATCTCACTCTCTTTGAATCTTGTTTATCATGCTAAGAGGAGCAGGAAAAAGCAAAAAATTTCAGAATTGCACCTTGCAATGCGGAGAAATTACTGTTTGTGCATTTACAATATTCATTGATTTTTGCCATTGAAAAACGTCCAGAAATGATTGAAGATACTGACTGAATGAAAGGAGCTGGCATCTCACTCTCTTTGAATCTTCTTTATCATGCTAAGAGGAGCAGGAAAAAGCAAAAAATTTCAGAATTGCACCTTGCAATGCGGAGAAATTACTGTTTGTGCATTTACAATATTCATTGATTTTTGCCATTGAAAAACATCATGTTATTCATATACCAGAAATGATTGAAGCTACTGACTGAATGAAAGGAGCTGGCATCTCACTCTCTTTGAATCTTCTTTATCATGCTAAGAGGAGCAGGAAAAAGTAAAAAATTTCAGAATTGCACCTTGCAATGCGGAGAAATTACTGTTTGTGCATTTATAATATTCAATGATTTTTGCCATTGAAAAACGTCCAGAAATGATTGAAGCTACTGACTGAACGAAAGGAGCTGGCATCTCACTCTCTTTGAATCTTCTTTATCATGCTAAGAGGAGCAGGAAAAAGCAAAAAATTTCAGAATTGCACCTTGCAATGCGGAGAAATTACTGTTTGTGCATTTACAATATTCATTGATTTTTGCCATTGAAAAACGTCCAGAAATGATTGAAGCTACTGACTGAATGAAAGGAGCTGGCATCTCACTCTCTTTGAATCTTCTTTATCATGCTAAGAGGAGCAGGAAAAAGCAAAAAATTTCAGAATTGCACCTTGCAATGCGGAGAAATTACTGTTTGTGCATTTACAATATTCATTGATTTTTGCCATTGAAAAACATCATGTTATTCATATACCAGAAATGTTTGAAGCTACTGACTGAATGAAAGGAGCTGACATCTCACTCTCTTTGAATCTTCTTTATCATGCTAAGAGGAGCAGGAAAAAGCAAAAAATTTCAGAATTGCACCTTGCAATGCGGAGAAATTACTGTTTGTGCATTTACAATATTCATTGATTTTTGCCATTGATAAACGTCCAGAAATGATTGAAGCTACTGACTGAATGAAAGGAGCTGGCATCTCACTCTCTTTGAATCTTCTTTATCATGCTAAGAGGAGCAGGAAAAAGCAAAAAATTTCAGAATTGCACCTTGCAATGCGGAGAAATTACTGTTTGTGCATTTACAATATTCATTGATTTTTGCCATTGAAAAACATCATGTTATTCATATACCAGAAATGTTTGAAGCTACTGACTGAATGAAAGGAGCTGGCATCTCACTCTCTTTGAATCTTCTTTATCATGCTAAGAGGAGCAGGAAAAAGCAAAAAATTTCAGAATTGCACCTTGCAATGTGGAGAAATTACTGTTTGTGCATTTACAATATTCATTGATTTTTGCCATTGAAAAACATCATGTTATTCATATACCAGAAATGTTTGAAGCTACTGACTGAATGAAAGGAGCTGGCATCTCACTCTCTTTGAATCTTCTTTATCATGCTAAGAGGAGCAGGAAAATGCAAACAATTTCAGAATTGCACCTTGCAATGTGGAGAAATTACTGTTTGTGCATTTACAATATTCATTGATTTTTACCATTGAAAAACGTCCAGAAATGATTGAAGCTACTGACTGAATGTAAGTAGCTGGCATCTCACTCTCTTTGAATCTTCTTTATCATGCTAAGAGGAGCAGGAAAAAGCAAAAAATTTCAGACTTGCACCTTGCAATGCGGAGAAATTACTGTTTGTGCATTTACAATATTCATTGATTTTTGCCATTGAAAAACATCATGTTATTCATATACCAGAAATGTTTGAAGCTACTGACTGAATGAAAGGAGCTGGCATCTCACTCTCTTTGAATCTTCTTTATCATGCTAAGAGGAGCAGGAAAAAGCAAAAAATTTCAGAATTGCACCTTGCAATGTGGAGAAATTACTGATTGTGCATTTACAATATTCATTGATTTTTACCATTGAAAAACGTCCAGAAATGATTGAAGCTACTGACTGAATGAAAGTAGCTGGCATCTCACTCTCTTTGAATCTTCTTTATCATGCTAAGAGGAGCAGGAAAAAGCAAAAAATTTCAGACTTGCACCTTGCAATGCGGAGAAATTACTGTTTGTGCATTTACAATATTCATTGATTTTTGCCATTGAAAAACATCATGTTATTCATATACCAGAAATGTTTGAAGCTACTGACTGAATGAAAGGAGCTGGCATCTCACTCTCTTTGAATCTTCTTTATCATGCTAAGAGGAGCAGGAAAAAGCAAAAAATTTCAGAATTGCACCTTGCAATGCGGAGAAATTACTGTTTGTGCATTTACAATATTCATTGATTTTTGCCATTGAAAAACGTCCAGAAATGATTGAAGCTACTGACTGAATGAAAGGAGCTGGCATCTCACTCTCTTTGAATCTTGTTTATCATGCTAAGAGGAGCAGGAAAAAGCAAAAAATTTCAGAATTGCACCTTGCAATGCGGAGAAATTACTGTTTGTGCATTTACAATATTCATTGATTTTTGCCATTGAAAAACGTCCAGAAATGATTGAAGATACTGACTGAATGAAAGGAGCTGGCATCTCACTCTCTTTGAATCTTCTTTATCATGCTAAGAGGAGCAGGAAAAAGCAAAAAATTTCAGAATTGCACCTTGCAATGCGGAGAAATTACTGTTTGTGCATTTACAATATTCATTGATTTTTGCCATTGAAAAACATCATGTTATTCATATACCAGAAATGATTGAAGCTACTGACTGAATGAAAGGAGCTGGCATCTCACTCTCTTTGAATCTTCTTTATCATGCTAAGAGGAGCAGGAAAAAGTAAAAAATTTCAGAATTGCACCTTGCAATGCGGAGAAATTACTGTTTGTGCATTTATAATATTCAATGATTTTTGCCATTGAAAAACGTCCAGAAATGATTGAAGCTACTGACTGAACGAAAGGAGCTGGCATCTCACTCTCTTTGAATCTTCTTTATCATGCTAAGAGGAGCAGGAAAAAGCAAAAAATTTCAGAATTGCACCTTGCAATGCGGAGAAATTACTGTTTGTGCATTTACAATATTCATTGATTTTTGCCATTGAAAAACGTCCAGAAATGATTGAAGCTACTGACTGAATGAAAGGAGCTGGCATCTCACTCTCTTTGAATCTTCTTTATCATGCTAAGAGGAGCAGGAAAAAGCAAAAAATTTCAGAATTGCACCTTGCAATGCGGAGAAATTACTGTTTGTGCATTTACAATATTCATTGATTTTTGCCATTGAAAAACATCATGTTATTCATATACCAGAAATGTTTGAAGCTACTGACTGAATGAAAGGAGCTGACATCTCACTCTCTTTGAATCTTCTTTATCATGCTAAGAGGAGCAGGAAAAAGCAAAAAATTTCAGAATTGCACCTTGCAATGCGGAGAAATTACTGTTTGTGCATTTACAATATTCATTGATTTTTGCCATTGATAAACGTCCAGAAATGATTGAAGCTACTGACTGAATGAAAGGAGCTGGCATCTCACTCTCTTTGAATCTTCTTTATCATGCTAAGAGGAGCAGGAAAAAGCAAAAAATTTCAGAATTGCACCTTGCAATGCGGAGAAATTACTGTTTGTGCATTTACAATATTCATTGATTTTTGCCATTGAAAAACATCATGTTATTCATATACCAGAAATGTTTGAAGCTACTGACTGAATGAAAGGAGCTGGCATCTCACTCTCTTTGAATCTTCTTTATCATGCTAAGAGGAGCAGGAAAAAGCAAAAAATTTCAGAATTGCACCTTGCAATGTGGAGAAATTACTGTTTGTGCATTTACAATATTCATTGATTTTTGCCATTGAAAAACATCATGTTATTCATATACCAGAAATGTTTGAAGCTACTGACTGAATGAAAGGAGCTGGCATCTCACTCTCTTTGAATCTTCTTTATCATGCTAAGAGGAGCAGGAAAATGCAAACAATTTCAGAATTGCACCTTGCAATGTGGAGAAATTACTGTTTGTGCATTTACAATATTCATTGATTTTTACCATTGAAAAACGTCCAGAAATGATTGAAGCTACTGACTGAATGTAAGTAGCTGGCATCTCACTCTCTTTGAATCTTCTTTATCATGCTAAGAGGAGCAGGAAAAAGCAAAAAATTTCAGACTTGCACCTTGCAATGCGGAGAAATTACTGTTTGTGCATTTACAATATTCATTGATTTTTGCCATTGAAAAACATCATGTTATTCATATACCAGAAATGTTTGAAGCTACTGACTGAATGAAAGGAGCTGGCATCTCACTCTCTTTGAATCTTCTTTATCATGCTAAGAGGAGCAGGAAAAAGCAAAAAATTTCAGAATTGCACCTTGCAATGTGGAGAAATTACTGATTGTGCATTTACAATATTCATTGATTTTTACCATTGAAAAACGTCCAGAAATGATTGAAGCTACTGACTGAATGAAAGTAGCTGGCATCTCACTCTCTTTGAATCTTCTTTATCATGCTAAGAGGAGCAGGAAAAAGCAAAAAATTTCAGACTTGCACCTTGCAATGCGGAGAAATTACTGTTTGTGCATTTACAATATTCATTGATTTTTGCCATTGAAAAACATCATGTTATTCATATACCAGAAATGTTTGAAGCTACTGACTGAATCAAAGGAGCTGGCATCTCACTCTCTTTGAATCTTCTTTATCATGCTAAGAGGAGCAGGAAAAAGCAAAAAATTTCAGAATTGCACCTTGCAATGCGGAGAAATTAGTTTGTGCATTTACAATATTCATTGATTTTTGCCATTGAAAAACGTCCAGAAATGATTGAAGCTACTGACTGAATGAAAGGAGCTGGCATCTCACTCTCTTTGAATCTTCTTTATCATGCTAAGAGGAGCAGGAAAAAGCAAAAAATTTCAGAATTGCACCTTGCAATGCGGAGAAATTACTGTTTGTGCATTTACAATATTCATTGATTTTTGCCATTGAAAAACGTCCAGAAATGATTGAAGCTACTGACTGAATGAAAGGAGCTGGCATCTCACTCTCTTTGAATCTTCTTTATCATGCTAAGAGGAGCAGGAAAAAGCAAAAAATTTCAGAATTGCACCTTGCAATGCGGAGAAATTACTGTTTGTGCATTTACAATATTCATTGATTTTTGCCATTGAAAAACATGTTATTCATATACCAGAAATGTTTGAAGCTACTGACTGAATGAAAGGAGCTGGCACCTCACTCTCTTTGAATCTTCTTTATCATGCTAAGAGGAGCGGGAAAAAGCAAAAAATTTCAGAATTGCACCTTGCAATGCGGAGAAATTACTGTTTGTGCATTTACAATATTCATTGATTTTTGCCATTGAAAAACGTCCAGAAATGATTGAAGGTACTGACTGAATGAAAGGAGCTGGCATCTCACTCTCTTTGAATCTTCTTTATCATGCTAAGAGGAGCAGGAAAAAGCAAAAAATTTCAGAATTGCACCTTGCAATGCGGAGAAATTACTGTTTGTGCATTTACAATATTCATTGATTTTTGCCATTGAAAAACATCATGTTATTCATATACCAGAAATGTTTGAAGCTACTGACTGAATGAAAGGAGTTGGCATCTCACTCTCTTTGAATCTTCTTTATCATGCTAAGAGGAGCAGGAAAAAGCAAAAAATTTCAGAATTGCACCTTGCAATGCGGAGAAATTACTGTTTGTGCATTTACAATATTCATTGATTTTTGCCATTGAAAAACATCATGTTATTCATATACCAGAAATGTTTGAAGCTACTGACTGAATGAAAGGAGCTGGCATCTCACTCTCTTTGAATCTTCTTTATCATGCTAAGAGGAGCAGGAAAAAGCAAAAAATTTTAGAATTGCACATTGCAATGTGGAGAAATTACTGTTTGTGCATTTACAATATTCATTGATTTTTACCATTGAAAAACGTCCAGAAATGATTGAAGCTACTGACTGAATGAAAGTAGCTGGCATCTCACTCTCTTTGAATCTTCTTTATCATGCTAAGAGGAGCAGGAAAAAGCAAAAAATTTCAGACTTGCACCTTGCAATGCGGAGAAATTACTGTTTGTGCATTTACAATATTCATTGATTTTTGCCATTGAAAAACATCATGTTATTCATATACCAGAAATGTTTGAAGCTACTGACTGAATGAAAGGAGCTGGCATCTCACTCTCTTTGAATCTTCTTTATCATGCTAAGAGGAGCAGGAAAAAGCAAAAAATTTCAGAATTGCACCTTGCAATGCGGAGAAATTACTGTTTGTGCATTTACAATATTCATTGATTATTGCCATTGAAAAACGTCCAGAAATGATTGAAGCTACTGACTGAATGAAAGGAGCTGGCATCTCACTCTCTTTGAATCTTCTTTATCATGCTAAGAGGAGCAGGAAAAAGCAAAAAATTTCAGAATTGCACCTTGCAATGCGGAGAAATTACTGTTTGTGCATTTACAATATTCATTGATTTTTGCCATTGAAAAACGTCCAGAAATGATTGAAGCTACTGACTGAATGAAAGGAGCTGGCATCTCACTCTCTTTGAATCTTCTTTATCATGCTAAGAGGAGCAGGAAAAAGCAAAAAATTTCAGAATTGCACCTTGCAATGCGGAGAAATTACTGTTTGTGCATTTACAATATTCATTGATTTTTGCCATTGAAAAACATGTTATTCATATACCAGAAATGTTTGAAGCTACTGACTGAATGAAAGGAGCTGGCACCTCACTCTCTTTGAATCTTCTTTATCATGCTAAGAGGAGCGAGAAAAAGCAAAAAATTTCAGAATTGCACCTTGCAATGCGGAGAAATTACTGTTTGTGCATTTATAATATTCAATGATTTTTGCCATTGAAAAACGTCCAGAAATGATTGAAGCTACTGACTGAACGAAAGGAGCTGGCATCTCACTCTCTTTGAATCTTCTTTATCATGCTAAGAGGAGCAGGAAAAAGCAAAAAATTTCAGAATTGCACCTTGCAATGCGGAGAAATTACTGTTTGTGCATTTACAATATTCATTGATTTTTGCCATTGAAAAACATCCAGAAATGATTGAAGCTACTGACTGAATGAAAGGAGCTGGCATCTCACTCTCTTTGAATCTTCTTTATCATGCTAAGAGGAGCAGGAAAAAGCAAAAAATTTCAGAATTGCACCTTGCAATGCGGAGAAATTACTGTTTGTGCATTTACAATATTCATTGATTTTTGCCATTGAAAAACATCATGTTATTCATATACCAGAAATGTTTGAAGCTACTGGCTGAATGAAAGGAGCTGACATCTCACTCTCTTTGAATCTTCTTTATCATGCTAAGAGGAGCAGGAAAAAGCAAAAAATTTCAGAATTGCACCTTGCAATGCGGAGAAATTACTGTTTGTGCATTTACAATATTCATTGATTTTTGCCATTGAAAAACGTCCAGAAATGATTGAAGCTACTGACTGAATGAAAGGAGCTGGCATCTCACTCTCTTTGAATCTTCTTTATCATGCTAAGAGGAGCAGGAAAAAGCAAAAAATTTCAGAATTGCACCTTGCAATGCGGAGAAATTACTGTTTGTGCATTTACAATATTCATTGATTTTTGCCATTGAAAAACATCATGTTATTCATATACCAGAAATGTTTGAAGCTACTGACTGAATGAAAGGAGCTGGCATCTCACTCTCTTTGAATCTTCTTTATCATGCTAAGAGGAGCAGGAAAAAGCAAAAAATTTCAGAATTGCACCTTGCAATGTGGAGAAATTACTGTTTGTGCATTTACAATATTCATTGATTTTTGCCATTGAAAAACATCATGTTATTCATATACCAGAAATGTTTGAAGCTACTGACTGAATGAAAGGAGCTGGCATCTCACTCTCTTTGAATCTTCTTTATCATGCTAAGAGGAGCAGGAAAAAGCAAAAAATTTCAGAATTGCACCTTGCAATGTGGAGAAATTACTGTTTGTGCATTTACAATATTCATTGATTTTTACCATTGAAAAACGTCCAGAAATGATTGAAGCTACTGACTGAATGAAAGTAGCTGGCATCTCACTCTCTTTGAATCTTCTTTATCATGCTAAGAGGAGCAGGAAAAAGCAAAAAATTTCAGACTTGCACCTTGCAATGCGGAGAAATTACTGTTTGTGCATTTACAATATTCATTGATTTTTGCCATTGAAAAACATCATGTTATTCATATACCAGAAATGTTTGAAGCTACTGACTGAATGAAAGGAGCTGGCATCTCACTCTCTTTGAATCTTCTTTATCATGCTAAGAGGAGCAGGAAAAAGCAAAAAATTTCAGAATTGCACCTTGCAATGTGGAGAAATTACTGATTGTGCATTTACAATATTCATTGATTTTTACCATTGAAAAACGTCCAGAAATGATTGAAGCTACTGACTGAATGAAAGTAGCTGGCATCTCACTCTCTTTGAATCTTCTTTATCATGCTAAGAGGAGCAGGAAAAAGCAAAAAATTTCAGACTTGCACCTTGCAATGCGGAGAAATTACTGTTTGTGCATTTACAATATTCATTGATTTTTGCCATTGAAAAACATCATGTTATTCATATACCAGAAATGTTTGAAGCTACTGACTGAATCAAAGGAGCTGGCATCTCACTCTCTTTGAATCTTCTTTATCATGCTAAGAGGAGCAGGAAAAAGCAAAAAATTTCAGAATTGCACCTTGCAATGCGGAGAAATTACTGTTTGTGCATTTACAATATTCATTGATTTTTGCCATTGAAAAACGTCCAGAAATGATTGAAGCTACTGACTGAATGAAAGGAGCTGGCATCTCACTCTCTTTGAATCTTCTTTATCATGCTAAGAGGAGCAGGAAAAAGCAAAAAATTTCAGAATTGCACCTTGCAATGCGGAGAAATTACTGTTTGTGCATTTACAATATTCATTGATTTTTGCCATTGAAAAACGTCCAGAAATGATTGAAGCTACTGACTGAATGAAAGGAGCTGGCATCTCACTCTCTTTGAATCTTCTTTATCATGCTAAGAGGAGCAGGAAAAAGCAAAAAATTTCAGAATTGCACCTTGCAATGCGGAGAAATTACTGTTTGTGCATTTACAATATTCATTGATTTTTGCCATTGAAAAACATCATGTTATTCATATACCAGAAATGTTTGAAGCTACTGACTGAATGAAAGGAGTTGGCATCTCACTCTCTTTGAATCTTCTTTATCATGCTAAGAGGAGCAGGAAAAAGCAAAAAATTTCAGAATTGCACCTTGCAATGCGGAGAAATTACTGTTTGTGCATTTACAATATTCATTGATTTTTGCCATTGAAAAACATCATGTTATTCATATACCAGAAATGTTTGAAGCTACTGACTGAATGAAAGGAGCTGGCATCTCACTCTCTTTGAATCTTCTTTATCATGCTAAGAGGAGCAGGAAAAAGCAAAAAATTTTAGAATTGCACATTGCAATGTGGAGAAATTACTGTTTGTGCATTTACAATATTCATTGATTTTTACCATTGAAAAACGTCCAGAAATGATTGAAGCTACTGACTGAATGAAAGTAGCTGGCATCTCACTCTCTTTGAATCTTCTTTATCATGCTAAGAGGAGCAGGAAAAAGCAAAAAATTTCAGACTTGCACCTTGCAATGCGGAGAAATTACTGTTTGTGCATTTACAATATTCATTGATTTTTGCCATTGAAAAACATTATGTTATTCATATACCAGAAATGTTTGAAGCTACTGACTGAATGAAAGGAGCTGGCATCTCACTCTCTTTGAATCTTCTTTATCATGCTAAGAGGAGCAGGAAAAAGCAAAAAATTTCAGAATTGCACCTTGCAATGCGGAGAAATTACTGTTTGTGCATTTACAATATTCATTGATTTTTGCCATTGAAAAACGTCCAGAAATGATTGAAGCTACTGACTGAATGAAAGGAGCTGGCATCTCACTCTCTTTGAATCTTCTTTATCATGCTAAGAGGAGCAGGAAAAAGCAAAAAATTTCAGAATTGCACCTTGCAATGCGGAGAAATTACTGTTTGTGCATTTACAATATTCATTGATTTTTGCCATTGAAAAACGTCCAGAAATGATTGAAGCTACTGACTGAATGAAAGGAGCTGGCATCTCACTCTCTTTGAATCTTCTTTATCATGCTAAGAGGAGCAGGAAAAAGCAAAAAATTTCAGAATTGCACCTTGCAATGCGGAGAAATTACTGTTTGTGCATTTACAATATTCATTGTTTTTTGCCATTGAAAAACATGTTATTCATATACCAGAAATGTTTGAAGCCACTGACTGAATGAAAGGAGCTGGCACCTCACTCTCTTTGAATCTTCTTTATCCTGCTAAGAGGAGCAGGAAAAAGCAAAAAATTTCAGAATTGCACCTTGCAATGCGGAGAAATTACTGTTTGTGCATTTACAATATTCATTGATTTTTGCCATTGAAAAACGTCCAGAAATGATTGAAGCTACTGACTGAATGAAAGGAGCTGGCATCTCACTCTCTTTGTATCTTCTTTATCATGCTAAGAGGAGCAGGAAAAAGCAAAAAATTTCAGAATTGCACCTTGCAATGCGGAGAAATTACTGTTTGTGCATTTACAATATTCATTGATTTTTGCCATTGAAAAACGTCCAGAAATGATTGAAGCTACTGACTGAATGAAAGGAGCTGGCATCTCACTCTCTTTGAATCTTCTTTATCATGCTAAGAGGAGCAGGAAAAAGCAAAAAATTTCAGAATTGCACGTTGCAATGCGGAGAAATTACTGTTTGTGCATTTACAATATTCATTGATTTTTGCCATTGAAAAACATGTTATTCATATACCAGAAATGTTTGAAGCTACTGACTGAATGAAAGGAGCTGGCACCTCACTCTCTTTGAATCTTCTTTATCATGCTAAGAGGAGCGGGAAAAAGCAAAAAATTTCAGAATTGCACCTTGCAATGCGGAGAAATTACTGTTTGTGCATTTACAATATTCATTGATTTTTGCCATTGAAAAACGTCCAGAAATGATTGAAGGTACTGACTGAATGAAAGGAGCTGGCATCTCACTCTCTTTGAATCTTCTTTATCATGCTAAGAGGAGCAGGAAAAAGCAAAAAATTTCAGAATTGCACCTTGCAATGCGGAGAAATTACTGTTTGTGCATTTACAATATTCATTGATTTTTGCCATTGAAAAACGTCCAGAAATGATTGAAGCTACTGACTGAATGAAAGGAGCTGGCATCTCACTCTCTTTGAATCTTCTTTATCATGCTAAGAGGAGCAGGAAAAAGCAAAAAATTTCAGAATTGCACCTTGCAATGCGGAGAAATTACAGTTTGTGCATTTACAATATTCATTGATTTTTGCCATTGAAAAACATCCAGAAATGATTGAAGCTACTGACTGAATGAAAGAAGCTGGCATCTCACTCTCTTTGAATCTTCTTTATCATGCTAAGAGGAGCAGGAAAAAGCAAAAAATTTCAGAATTGCACCTTGCAATGCGGAGAAATTACTGTTTGTGCATTTACAATATTCATTGATTTTTGCCATTGAAAAACATCATGTTATTCATATACCAGAAATGTTTGAAGCTACTGACTGAATGAAAGGAGCTGGCATCTCACTCTCTTTGAATCTTCTTTATCATGCTAAGAGGAGCAGGAAAAAGCAAAAAATTTCAGAATTGCACCTTGCAATGTGGAGAAATTACTGTTTGTGCATTTACAATATTCATTGATTTTTACCATTGAAAAACGTCCAGAAATGATTGAAGCTACTGACTGAATGAAAGGAGCTGGCATCTCACTCTCTTTGAATCTTCTTTATCATGCTAAGAGGAGCAGGAAAAAGCAAAAAATTTCAGACTTGCACCTTGCAATGCGGAGAAATTACTGTTTGTGCATTTACAATATTCATTGATTTTTGCCATTGAAAAACATCATGTTATTCATATACCAGAAATGTTTGAAGCTACTGACTGAATGAAAGGAGCTGGCATCTCACTCTCTTTGAATCTTCTTTATCATGCTAAGAGGAGCAGGAAAAAGCAAAAAATTTCAGACTTGCACCTTGCAATGCGGAGAAATTACTGTTTGTGCATTTACAATATTCATTGATTTTTGCCATTGAAAAACATCATGTTATTCATATACCAGAAATGTTTGAAGCTACTGACTGAATGAAAGGAGCTGGCATCTCACTCTCTTTGAATCTTCTTTATCATGCTAAGAGGAGCGAGAAAAAGCAAAAAATTTCAGAATTGCACCTTGCAATGCGGAGAAATTACTGTTTGTGCATTTACAATATTCATTGATTTTTGCCATTGAAAAACGTCCAGAAATGATTGAAGGTACTGACTGAATGAAAGGAGCTGGCATCTCACTCTCTTTGAATCTTCTTTATCATGCTAAGAGGAGCAGGAAAAAGCAAAAAATTTCAGAATTGCACCTTGCAATGCGGAGAAATTACTGTTTGTGCATTTACAATATTCATTGATTTTTGCCATTGAAAAACGTCCAGAAATGATTGAAGCTACTGACTGAATGAAAGGAGCTGGCATCTCACTCTCTTTGAATGTTCTTTATCATGCTAAGAGGAGCAGGAAAAAGCAAAAAATTTCAGAATTGCACCTTGCAATGTGGAGAAATTACTGTTTGTGCATTTACAATATTCATTGATTTTTACCATTGAAAAACGTCCAGAAATGATTGAAGCTACTGACTGAATGAAAGTAGCTGGCATCTCACTCTCTTTGAATCTTCTTTATCATGCTAAGAGGAGCAGGAAAAAGCAAAAATTTTCAGACTTGCACCTTGCAATGCGGAGAAATTACTGTTTGTGCATTTACAATATTCATTGATTTTTGCCATTGAAAAACGTCCAGAAATGATTGAAGGTACTGACTGAATGAAAGGAGCTGGCATCTCACTCTCTTTGAATCTTCTTTATCATGCTAAGAGGAGCAGGAAAAAGCAAAAAATTTTAGAATTGCACATTGCAATGTGGAGAAATTACTGTTTGTGCATTTACAATATTCATTGATTTTTACCATTGAAAAACGTCCAGAAATGATTGAAGCTACTGACTGAATGAAAGTAGCTGGCATCTCACTCTCTTTGAATCTTCTTTATCATGCTAAGAGGAGCAGGAAAAAGCAAAAAATTTCAGACTTGCACCTTGCAATGCGGAGAAATTACTGTTTGTGCATTTACAATATTCATTGATTTTTGCCATTGAAAAACATCATGTTATTCATATACCAGAAATGTTTGAAGCCACTGACTGAATGAAAGGAGCTGGCATCTCACTCTCTTTGAATCTTCTTTATCCTGCTAAGAGGAGCAGGAAAAAGCAAAAAATTTCAGAATTGCACCTTGCAATGCGGAGAAATTACTGTTTGTGCATTTACAATATTCATTGATTTTTGCCATTGAAAAACGTCCAGAAATGATTGAAGCTACTGACTGAATGAAAGGAGCTGGCATCTCACTCTCTTTGTATCTTCTTTATCATGCTAAGAGGAGCAGGAAAAAGCAAAAAATTTCAGAATTGCACCTTGCAATGCGGAGAAATTACTGTTTGTGCATTTACAATATTCATTGATTTTTGCCATTGAAAAACGTCCAGAAATGATTGAAGCTACTGACTGAATGAAAGGAGCTGGCATCTCACTCTCTTTGAATCTTCTTTATCATGCTAAGAGGAGCAGGAAAAAGCAAAAAATTTCAGAATTGCACGTTGCAATGCGGAGAAATTACTGTTTGTGCATTTACAATATTCATTGATTTTTGCCATTGAAAAACATGTTATTCATATACCAGAAATGTTTGAAGCTACTGACTGAATGAAAGGAGCTGGCACCTCACTCTCTTTGAATCTTCTTTATCATGCTAAGAGGAGCGGGAAAAAGCAAAAAATTTCAGAATTGCACCTTGCAATGCGGAGAAATTACTGTTTGTGCATTTACAATATTCATTGATTTTTGCCATTGAAAAACGTCCAGAAATGATTGAAGGTACTGACTGAATGAAAGGAGCTGGCATCTCACTCTCTTTGAATCTTCTTTATCATGCTAAGAGGAGCAGGAAAAAGCAAAAAATTTCAGAATTGCACCTTGCAATGCGGAGAAATTACTGTTTGTGCATTTACAATATTCATTGATTTTTGCCATTGAAAAACGTCCAGAAATGATTGAAGCTACTGACTGAATGAAAGGAGCTGGCATCTCACTCTCTTTGAATCTTCTTTATCATGCTAAGAGGAGCAGGAAAAAGCAAAAAATTTCAGAATTGCACCTTGCAATGCGGAGAAATTACAGTTTGTGCATTTACAATATTCATTGATTTTTGCCATTGAAAAACATCCAGAAATGATTGAAGCTACTGACTGAATGAAAGAAGCTGGCATCTCACTCTCTTTGAATCTTCTTTATCATGCTAAGAGGAGCAGGAAAAAGCAAAAAATTTCAGAATTGCACCTTGCAATGCGGAGAAATTACTGTTTGTGCATTTACAATATTCATTGATTTTTGCCATTGAAAAACATCATGTTATTCATATACCAGAAATGTTTGAAGCTACTGACTGAATGAAAGGAGCTGGCATCTCACTCTCTTTGAATCTTCTTTATCATGCTAAGAGGAGCAGGAAAAAGCAAAAAATTTCAGAATTGCACCTTGCAATGTGGAGAAATTACTGTTTGTGCATTTACAATATTCATTGATTTTTACCATTGAAAAACGTCCAGAAATGATTGAAGCTACTGACTGAATGAAAGGAGCTGGCATCTCACTCTCTTTGAATCTTCTTTATCATGCTAAGAGGAGCAGGAAAAAGCAAAAAATTTCAGACTTGCACCTTGCAATGCGGAGAAA
Organism: Phyllobates terribilis; assembly: GCF_046119375.1. NCBI lineage: Eukaryota > Metazoa > Chordata > Amphibia > Anura > Dendrobatidae > Phyllobates > Phyllobates terribilis. Next base: position 43,441 of record NW_027365458.1, read on the forward strand.
TTACTGTTTGTGCATTTACAATATTCATTGATTTTTGCCATTGAAAAACATCATGTTATTCATATACCAGAAATGTTTGAAGCTACTGACTGAATGAAAGGAGCTGGCATCTCACTCTCTTTGAATCTTCTTTATCATGCTAAGAGGAGCAGGAAAAAGCAAAAAATTTCAGACTTGCACCTTGCAATGCGGAGAAATTACTGTTTGTGCATTTACAATATTCATTGATTTTTGCCATTGAAAAACATCATGTTATTCATATACCAGAAATGTTTGAAGCTACTGACTGAATGAAAGGAGCTGGCATCTCACTCTCTTTGAATCTTCTTTATCATGCTAAGAGGAGCAGGAAAAAGCAAAAAATTTCAGAATTGCACCTTGCAATGCGGAGAAATTACTGTTTGTGCATTTACAATATTCATTGATTTTTGCCATTGAAAAACGTCCAGAAATGATTGAAGCTACTGACTGAATGAAAGGAGCTGGCATCTCACTCTCTTTGAATCTTCTTTATCATGCTAAGAGGAGCAGGAAAAAGCAAAAAATTTCAGAATTGCACCTTGCAATGCGGAGAAATTACTGTTTGTGCATTTACAATATTCATTGATTTTTGCCATTGAAAAACGTCCAGAAATGATTGAAGCTACTGACTGAATGAAAGGAGCTGGCATCTCACTCTCTTTGAATCTTCTTTATCATGCTAAGAGGAGCAGGAAAAAGCAAAAAATTTCAGAATTGCACCTTGCAATGCGGAGAAATTACTGTTTGTGCATTTACAATATTCGTTGATTTTTGCCATTGAAAAACGTCCAGAAATGATTGAAGCTACTGACTGAATGAAAGGAGCTGGCATCTCACTCTCTTTGAATCTTCTTTATCATGCTAAGAGGAGCAGGAAAATGCAAAAAATTTCAGAATTGCACCTTGCAATGCGGAGAAATTACAGTTTGTGCATTTACAATATTCATTGATTTTTGCCATTGAAAAACGTCCAGAAATGATTGAAGCTACTGACTGAATGAAAGGAGCTGGCATCTCACTCTCTTTGAATCTTCTTTATCATGCTAAGAGGAGCAGGAAAAAGCAAAAAATTTCAGAATTGCACCTTGCAATGCGGAGAAATTACTGTTTGTGCATTTACAATATTCATTGATTTTTGCCATTGAAAAACATGTTATTCATATACCAGAAATGTTTGAAGCTCCTGACTGAATGAAAGGAGCTGGCACCTCACTCTCTTTGAATCTTCTTTATCATGCTAAGAGGAGCAGGAAAAAGCAAAAAATTTCAGAATTGCACCTTGCAATGCGGAGAAATTACTGTTTGTGCATTTACAATATTCATTGATTTTTGCCATTGAAAAACGTCCAGAAATGATAGAAGCTACTGACTGAATGAAAGGAGCTGGCATCTCACTCTCTTTGAATCTTCTTTATCATGCTAAGAGGAGCAGGAAAAAGCAAAAAATTTCAGAATTGCACCTTGCAATGCGGAGAAATTACTGTTTGTGCATTTACAATATTCATTGATTTTTGCCATTGAAAAATGTCCAGAAATGATTGAAGCTACTGACTGAATGAAAGGAGCTGGCATCTCACTCTCTTTGAATCTTCTTTATCATGCTAAGAGGAGCAGGAAAAAGCAAAAAATTTCAGAATTGCGCCTTGCAATGCGGAGAAATTACTGTTTGTGCATTTACAAAATTCATTGATTTTTGCCATTGAAAAACATCATGTTATTCATATACCAGAAATGATTGAAGCTACTGACTGAAGGAAAGGAGCTGGCATCTCACTCTCTTTGAATCTTCTTTATCATGCTAAGAGGAGCAGGAAAAAGCAAAAAATTTCAGAATTGCACCTTGCAATGCGGAGAAATTACTGTTTGTGCATTTACAATATTCATTGATTTTTGCCATTGAAAAACGTCCAGAAATGATTGAAGCTACTGACTGAATGAAAGGAGCTGGCATCTCACTCTCTTTGAATCTTCTTTATCATGCTAAGAGGAGCAGGAAAAAGCAAAAAATTTCAGAATTGCACCTTGCAATGCGGAGAAATTACTGTTTGTGCATTTACAATATTCATTGATTTTTGCGATTGAAAAACATCATGTTATTCATATACCAGAAATGATTGAAGCTACTGACTGAATGAAAGGAGCTGGCATCTCACTCTCTTTGAATCTTCTTTATCATGCTAAGAGGAGCAGGAAAAAGTAAAAAATTTCAGAATTGCACCTTGCAATGCGGAGAAATTACTGTTTGTGCATTTACAATATTCAATGATTTTTGCCATTGAAAAACGTCCAGAAATGATTGAAGCTACTGACTGAATGAAAGGAGCTGGTATCTCACTCTCTTTGAATCTTGTTTATCATGCTAAGAGGAGCAGGAAAAAGCAAAAAATTTCAGAATTGCACCTTGCAATGCGGAGAAATTACTGTTTGTGCATTTACAATATTCATTGATTTTTGCCATTGAAAAACGTCCAGAAATGATTGAAGCTACTGACTGAATGAAAGGAGCTGGCATCTCACTCTCTTTGAATCTTCTTTATCATGCTAAGAGGAGCAGGAAAAAGCAAAAAATTTCAGAATTGCACCTTGCAATGCGGAGAAATTACTGTTTGTGCATTTACAATATTCATTGATTTTTGCTATTGAAAAACATCATGTTATTCATATACCAGAAATGATTGAAGCTACTGACTGAATGAAAGGAACTGGCATCTCACTCTCTTTGAATCTTCTTTATCATGCTAAGAGGAGCAGGAAAAAGCAAAAAATTTCAGAATTGCACCTTGCAATGCGGAGAAATTACAGTTTGTGCATTTACAATATTCATTGATTTTTGCCATAGAAAAACGTCCAGAAATGATTGAAGCTACTGACTGAATGAAAGGAGCTGGCATCTCACTCTCTTTGAATATTCTTTATCATGCTAAGAGGAGCAGGAAAAAGCAAAAAATTTCAGAATTGCACCTTGCAATGCGGAGAAATTACTGTTTGTGCATTTACAATATTCATTGATTTTTGCCATTGAAAAACGTCCAGAAATGATTGAAGGTACTGACTGAATGAAAGGAGCTGGAATATCACTCTCTTTGAATCTTCTTTATCATGCTAAGAGGAGCAGGAAAAAGCAAAAAATTTCAGAATTGCACCTTGCAATGCGGAGAAATTACTGTTTGTGCATTTACAATATTCATTGATTTTTGCCATTGAAAAACGTCCAGAAATGATTGAAGCTACTGACTGAATGAAAGGAGCTGGCATCTCACTCTCTTTGAATCTTCTTTATCATGCTAAGAGGAGCAGGAAAAAGCAAAAAATTTCAGAATTGCACCTTGCAATGCGGAGAAATTACTGTTTGTGCATTTACAATATTCATTGATTTTTGCCATTGAAAAATGTCCAGAAATGATTGAAGCTACTGACTGAATGAAAGGAGCTGGCATCTCACTCTCTTTGAATCTTCTTTATCATGCTAAGAGGAGCAGGAAAAAGCAAAAAATTTCAGAATTGCGCCTTGCAATGCGGAGAAATTACTGTTTGTGCATTTACAAAATTCATTGATTTTTGCCATTGAAAAAAATCATGTTATTCATATACCAGAAATGATTGAAGCTACTGACTGAAGGAAAGGAGCTGGCATCTCACTCTCTTTGAATCTTCTTTATCATGCTAAGAGGAGCAGGAAAAAGCAAAAAATTTCAGAATTGCACCTTGCAATGCGGAGAAATTACTGTTTGTGCATTTACAATATTCATTGATTTTTGCCATTGAAAAACATCCAGAAATGATTGAAGCTACTGACTGAATGAAAGGAGCTGGCATCTCACTCTCTTTGAATCTTCTTTATCATGCTAAGAGGAGCAGGAAAAAGCAAAAAATTTCAGAATTGCACCTTGCAATGCGGAGAAATTACAGTTTGTGCATTTACAATATTCATTGATTTTTGCCATTGAAAAACGTCCAGAAATGATTGAAGCTACTGACTGAATGAAAGGAGCTGGCATCTCACTCTCTTTGAATATTCTTTATCATGCTAAGAGGAGCAGGAAAAAGCAAAAAATTTCAGAATTGCACCTTGCAATGCGGAGAAATTACTGTTTGTGCATTTACAATATTCATTGATTTTTGCCATTGAAAAACGTCCAGAAATGATTGAAGGTACTGACTGAATGAAAGGAGCTGGAATATCACTCTCTTTGAATCTTCTTTATCATGCTAAGAGGAGCAGGAAAAAGCAAAAAATTTCAGAATTGCACCTTGCAATGCGGAGAAATTACTGTTTGTGCATTTACAATATTCATTGATTTTTGCCATTGAAAAACGTCCAGAAATGATTGAAGCTACTGACTGAATGAAAGGAGCTGGCATCTCACTCTCTTTGAATCTTCTTTATCATGCTAAGAGGAGCAGGAAAAAGCAAAAAATTTCAGAATTGCACCTTGCAATGCGGAGAAATTACTGTTTGTGCATTTACAATATTCATTGATTTTTGCCATTGAAAAATGTCCAGAAATGATTGAAGCTACTGACTGAATGAAAGGAGCTGGCATCTCACTCTCTTTGAATCTTCTTTATCATGCTAAGAGGAGCAGGAAAAAGCAAAAAATTTCAGAATTGCGCCTTGCAATGCGGAGAAATTACTGTTTGTGCATTTACAAAATTCATTGATTGTTGCCATTGAAAAACATCATGTTATTCATATACCAGAAATGATTGAAGCTACTGACTGAAGGAAAGGAGCTGGCATCTCACTCTCTTTGAATCTTCTTTATCATGCTAAGAGGAGCAGGAAAAAGCAAAAAATTTCAGAATTGCACCTTGCAATGCGGAGAAATTACTGTTTGTGCATTTACAATATTCATTGATTTTTGCCATTGAAAAACATCCAGAAATGATTGAAGCTACTGACTGAATGAAAGGAGCTGGCATCTCACTCTCTTTGAATCTTCTTTATCATGCTAAGAGGAGCAGGAAAAAGCAAAAAATTTCAGAATTGCACCTTGCAATGCGGAGAAATTACTGTTTGTGCATTTACAATATTCATTGATTTTTGCGATTGAAAAACATCATGTTATTCATATACCAGAAATGATTGAAGCTACTGACTGAATGAAAGGAGCTGGCATCTCACTCTCTTTGAATCTTCTTTATCATGCTAAGAGGAGCAGGAAAAAGTAAAAAATTTCAGAATTGCACCTTGCAATGCGGAGAAATTACTGTTTGTGCATTTACAATATTCAATGATTTTTGCCATTGAAAAACGTCCAGAAATGATTGAAGCTACTGACTGAATGAAAGGAGCTGGCATCTCACTCTCTTTGAATCTTGTTTATCATGCTAAGAGGAGCAGGAAAAAGCAAAAAATTTCAGAATTGCACCTTGCAATGCGGAGAAATTACTGTTTGTGCATTTACAATATTCATTGATTTTTGCCATTGAAAAACGTCCAGAAATGATTGAAGCTACTGACTGAATGAAAGGAGCTGGCATCTCACTCTCTTTGAATCTTCTTTATCATGCTAAGAGGAGCAGGAAAAAGCAAAAAATTTCAGAATTGCACCTTGCAATGCGGAGAAATTACTGTTTGTGCATTTACAATATTCATTGATTTTTGCCATTGAAAAACATCATGTTATTCATATACCAGAAATGATTGAAGCTACTGACTGAATGAAAGGAGCTGGCATCTCACTCTCTGTGAATCTTCTTTATCATGCTAAGAGGAGCAGGAAAAAGCAAAAAATTTCAGAATTGCACCTTGCAATGCGGAGAAATTACTGTTTGTGCATTTACAATATTCATTGATTTTTGCCATTGAAAAACGTCCAGAAATGATTGAAGCTACTGACTGAATGAAAGGAGCTGGCATCTCACTCTCTTTGAATCTTGTTTATCATGCTAAGAGGAGCAGGAAAAAGCAAAAAATTTCAGAATTGCACCTTGCAATGCGGAGAAATTACTGTTTGTGCATTTACAATATTCATTGATTTTTGCCATTGAAAAACGTCCAGAAATGATTGAAGCTACTGACTGAATGAAAGGAGCTGGCATCTCACTCTCTTTGAATCTTCTTTATCATGCTAAGAGGAGCAGGAAAAAGCAAAAAATTTCAGAATTGCACCTTGCAATGCGGAGAAATTACTGTTTGTGCATTTACAATATTCATTGATTTTTGCTATTGAAAAACATCATGTTATTCATATACCAGAAATGATTGAAGCTACTGACTGAATGAAAGGAGCTGGCATCTCACTCTCTTTGAATCTTCTTTATCATGCTAAGAGGAGCAGGAAAAAGCAAAAAATTTCAGAATTGCACCTTGCAATGCGGAGAAATTACAGTTTGTGCATTTACAATATTCATTGATTTTTGCCATTGAAAAACGTCCAGAAATGATTGAAGCTACTGACTGAATGAAAGGAGCTGGCATCTCACTCTCTTTGAATCTTCTTTATCATGCTAAGAGGAGCAGGAAAAAGCAAAAAATTTCAGAATTGCACCTTGCAATGCGGAGAAATTACTGTTTGTGCATTTACAATATTCATTGATTTTTGCCATTGAAAAACGTCCAGAAATGATTGAAGGTACTGACTGAATGAAAGGAGCTGGCATCTCACTCTCTTTGAATCTTCTTTATCATGCTAAGAGGAGCAGGAAAAAGCAAAAAATTTCAGAATTGCACCTTGCAATGCGGAGAAATTACTGTTTGTGCATTTACAATATTCATTGATTTTTGCCATTGAAAAACGTCCAGAAATGATTGAAGCTACTGACTGAATGAAAGGAGCTGGCATCTCACTCTCTTTGAATCTTCTTTATCATGCTAAGAGGAGCAGGAAAAAGCAAAAAATTTCAGAATTGCACCTTGCAATGCGGAGAAATTACTGTTTGTGCATTTACAATATTCATTGATTTTTGCCATTGAAAAACGTCCAGAAATGATTGAAGGTACTGACTGAATGAAAGGAGCTGGCATCTCACTCTCTTTGAATCTTCTTTATCATGCTAAGAGGAGCAGGAAAAAGCAAAAAATTTCAGAATTGCACCTTGCAATGCGGAGAAATTACTGTTTGTGCATTTACAATATTCATTGATTTTTGCCATTGAAAAACGTCCAGAAATGATTGAAGCTACTGACTGAATGAAAGGAGCTGGCATCTCACTCTCTTTGAATCTTCTTTATCATGCTAAGAGGAGCAGGAAAAAGCAAAAAATTTCAGAATTGCACCTTGCAATGCGGAGAAATTACTGTTTGTGCATTTACAATATTCATTGATTTTTGCCATTGAAAAACATCATGTTATTCATATACCAGAAATGTTTGAAGCTACTGACTGAATGAAAGGAGTTGGCATCTCACTCTCTTTGAATCTTCTTTATCATGCTAAGAGGAGCAGGAAAAAGCAAAAAATTTCAGAATTGCACCTTGCAATGCGGAGAAATTACTGTTTGTGCATTTACAATATTCATTGATTTTTGCCATTGAAAAACATCATGTTATTCATATACCAGAAATGTTTGAAGCTACTGACTGAATGAAAGGAGCTGGCATCTCACTCTCTTTGAATCTTCTTTATCATGCTAAGAGGAGCAGGAAAAAGCAAAAAATTTTAGAATTGCACATTGCAATGTGGAGAAATTACTGTTTGTGCATTTACAATATTCATTGATTTTTACCATTGAAAAACGTCCAGAAATGATTGAAGCTACTGACTGAATGAAAGTAGCTGGCATCTCACTCTCTTTGAATCTTCTTTATCATGCTAAGAGGAGCAGGAAAAAGCAAAAAATTTCAGACTTGCACCTTGCAATGCGGAGAAATTACTGTTTGTGCATTTACAATATTCATTGATTTTTGCCATTGAAAAACATCATGTTATTCATATACCAGAAATGTTTGAAGCTACTGACTGAATGAAAGGAGCTGGCATCTCACTCTCTTTGAATCTTCTTTATCATGCTAAGAGGAGCAGGAAAAAGCAAAAAATTTCAGAATTGCACCTTGCAATGCGGAGAAATTACTGTTTGTGCATTTACAATATTCATTGATTATTGCCATTGAAAAACGTCCAGAAATGATTGAAGCTACTGACTGAATGAAAGGAGCTGGCATCTCACTCTCTTTGAATCTTCTTTATCATGCTAAGAGGAGCAGGAAAAAGCAAAAAATTTCAGAATTGCACCTTGCAATGCGGAGAAATTACTGTTTGTGCATTTACAATATTCATTGATTTTTGCCATTGAAAAACGTCCAGAAATGATTGAAGCTACTGACTGAATGAAAGGAGCTGGCATCTCACTCTCTTTGAATCTTCTTTATCATGCTAAGAGGAGCAGGAAAAAGCAAAAAATTTCAGAATTGCACCTTGCAATGCGGAGAAATTACTGTTTGTGCATTTACAATATTCATTGATTTTTGCCATTGAAAAACATGTTATTCATATACCAGAAATGTTTGAAGCTACTGACTGAATGAAAGGAGCTGGCACCTCACTCTCTTTGAATCTTCTTTATCATGCTAAGAGGAGCGAGAAAAAGCAAAAAATTTCAGAATTGCACCTTGCAATGCGGAGAAATTACTGTTTGTGCATTTATAATATTCAATGATTTTTGCCATTGAAAAACGTCCAGAAATGATTGAAGCTACTGACTGAACGAAAGGAGCTGGCATCTCACTCTCTTTGAATCTTCTTTATCATGCTAAGAGGAGCAGGAAAAAGCAAAAAATTTCAGAATTGCACCTTGCAATGCGGAGAAATTACTGTTTGTGCATTTACAATATTCATTGATTTTTGCCATTGAAAAACGTCCAGAAATGATTGAAGCTACTGACTGAATGAAAGGAGCTGGCATCTCACTCTCTTTGAATCTTCTTTATCATGCTAAGAGGAGCAGGAAAAAGCAAAAAATTTCAGAATTGCACCTTGCAATGCGGAGAAATTACTGTTTGTGCATTTACAATATTCATTGATTTTTGCCATTGAAAAACATCATGTTATTCATATACCAGAAATGTTTGAAGCTACTGGCTGAATGAAAGGAGCTGACATCTCACTCTCTTTGAATCTTCTTTATCATGCTAAGAGGAGCAGGAAAAAGCAAAAAATTTCAGAATTGCACCTTGCAATGCGGAGAAATTACTGTTTGTGCATTTACAATATTCATTGATTTTTGCCATTGAAAAACGTCCAGAAATGATTGAAGCTACTGACTGAATGAAAGGAGCTGGCATCTCACTCTCTTTGAATCTTCTTTATCATGCTAAGAGGAGCAGGAAAAAGCAAAAAATTTCAGAATTGCACCTTGCAATGCGGAGAAATTACTGTTTGTGCATTTACAATATTCATTGATTTTTGCCATTGAAAAACATCATGTTATTCATATACCAGAAATGTTTGAAGCTACTGACTGAATGAAAGGAGCTGGCATCTCACTCTCTTTGAATCTTCTTTATCATGCTAAGAGGAGCAGGAAAAAGCAAAAAATTTCAGAATTGCACCTTGCAATGTGGAGAAATTACTGTTTGTGCATTTACAATATTCATTGATTTTTGCCATTGAAAAACATCATGTTATTCATATACCAGAAATGTTTGAAGCTACTGACTGAATGAAAGGAGCTGGCATCTCACTCTCTTTGAATCTTCTTTATCATGCTAAGAGGAGCAGGAAAAAGCAAAAAATTTCAGAATTGCACCTTGCAATGTGGAGAAATTACTGTTTGTGCATTTACAATATTCATTGATTTTTACCATTGAAAAACGTCCAGAAATGATTGAAGCTACTGACTGAATGAAAGTAGCTGGCATCTCACTCTCTTTGAATCTTCTTTATCATGCTAAGAGGAGCAGGAAAAAGCAAAAAATTTCAGACTTGCACCTTGCAATGCGGAGAAATTACTGTTTGTGCATTTACAATATTCATTGATTTTTGCCATTGAAAAACATCATGTTATTCATATACCAGAAATGTTTGAAGCTACTGACTGAATGAAAGGAGCTGGCATCTCACTCTCTTTGAATCTTCTTTATCATGCTAAGAGGAGCAGGAAAAAGCAAAAAATTTCAGAATTGCACCTTGCAATGTGGAGAAATTACTGTTTGTGCATTTACAATATTCATTGATTTTTGCCATTGAAAAACATCATGTTATTCATATACCAGAAATGTTTGAAGCTACTGACTGAATGAAAGGAGCTGGCATCTCACTCTCTTTGAATCTTCTTTATCATGCTAAGAGGAGCAGGAAAAAGCAAAAAATTTCAGAATTGCACCTTGCAATGTGGAGAAATTACTGTTTGTGCATTTACAATATTCATTGATTTTTACCATTGAAAAACGTCCAGAAATGATTGAAGCTACTGACTGAATGAAAGTAGCTGGCATCTCACTCTCTTTGAATCTTCTTTATCATGCTAAGAGGAGCAGGAAAAAGCAAAAAATTTCAGACTTGCACCTTGCAATGCGGAGAAATTACTGTTTGTGCATTTACAATATTCATTGATTTTTGCCATTGAAAAACATCATGTTATTCATATACCAGAAATGTTTGAAGCTACTGACTGAATGAAAGGAGCTGGCATCTCACTCTCTTTGAATCTTCTTTATCATGCTAAGAGGAGCAGGAAAAAGCAAAAAATTTCAGAATTGCACCTTGCAATGTGGAGAAATTACTGATTGTGCATTTACAATATTCATTGATTTTTACCATTGAAAAACGTCCAGAAATGATTGAAGCTACTGACTGAATGAAAGTAGCTGGCATCTCACTCTCTTTGAATCTTCTTTATCATGCTAAGAGGAGCAGGAAAAAGCAAAAAATTTCAGACTTGCACCTTGCAATGCGGAGAAATTACTGTTTGTGCATTTACAATATTCATTGATTTTTGCCATTGAAAAACATCATGTTATTCATATACCAGAAATGTTTGAAGCTACTGACTGAATCAAAGGAGCTGGCATCTCACTCTCTTTGAATCTTCTTTATCATGCTAAGAGGAGCAGGAAAAAGCAAAAAATTTCAGAATTGCACCTTGCAATGCGGAGAAATTACTGTTTGTGCATTTACAATATTCATTGATTTTTGCCATTGAAAAACGTCCAGAAATGATTGAAGCTACTGACTGAATGAAAGGAGCTGGCATCTCACTCTCTTTGAATCTTCTTTATCATGCTAAGAGGAGCAGGAAAAAGCAAAAAATTTCAGAATTGCACCTTGCAATGCGGAGAAATTACTGTTTGTGCATTTACAATATTCATTGATTTTTGCCATTGAAAAACGTCCAGAAATGATTGAAGCTACTGACTGAATGAAAGGAGCTGGCATCTCACTCTCTTTGAATCTTCTTTATCATGCTAAGAGGAGCAGGAAAAAGCAAAAAATTTCAGAATTGCACCTTGCAATGCGGAGAAATTACTGTTTGTGCATTTACAATATTCATTGATTTTTGCCATTGAAAAACATCATGTTATTCATATACCAGAAATGTTTGAAGCTACTGACTGAATGAAAGGAGTTGGCATCTCACTCTCTTTGAATCTTCTTTATCATGCTAAGAGGAGCAGGAAAAAGCAAAAAATTTCAGAATTGCACCTTGCAATGCGGAGAAATTACTGTTTGTGCATTTACAATATTCATTGATTTTTGCCATTGAAAAACATCATGTTATTCATATACCAGAAATGTTTGAAGCTACTGACTGAATGAAAGGAGCTGGCATCTCACTCTCTTTGAATCTTCTTTATCATGCTAAGAGGAGCAGGAAAAAGCAAAAAATTTTAGAATTGCACATTGCAATGTGGAGAAATTACTGTTTGTGCATTTACAATATTCATTGATTTTTACCATTGAAAAACGTCCAGAAATGATTGAAGCTACTGACTGAATGAAAGTAGCTGGCATCTCACTCTCTTTGAATCTTCTTTATCATGCTAAGAGGAGCAGGAAAAAGCAAAAAATTTCAGACTTGCACCTTGCAATGCGGAGAAATTACTGTTTGTGCATTTACAATATTCATTGATTTTTGCCATTGAAAAACATTATGTTATTCATATACCAGAAATGTTTGAAGCTACTGACTGAATGAAAGGAGCTGGCATCTCACTCTCTTTGAATCTTCTTTATCATGCTAAGAGGAGCAGGAAAAAGCAAAAAATTTCAGAATTGCACCTTGCAATGCGGAGAAATTACTGTTTGTGCATTTACAATATTCATTGATTTTTGCCATTGAAAAACGTCCAGAAATGATTGAAGCTACTGACTGAATGAAAGGAGCTGGCATCTCACTCTCTTTGAATCTTCTTTATCATGCTAAGAGGAGCAGGAAAAAGCAAAAAATTTCAGAATTGCACCTTGCAATGCGGAGAAATTACTGTTTGTGCATTTACAATATTCATTGATTTTTGCCATTGAAAAACGTCCAGAAATGATTGAAGCTACTGACTGAATGAAAGGAGCTGGCATCTCACTCTCTTTGAATCTTCTTTATCATGCTAAGAGGAGCAGGAAAAAGCAAAAAATTTCAGAATTGCACCTTGCAATGCGGAGAAATTACTGTTTGTGCATTTACAATATTCATTGATTTTTGCCATTGAAAAACATGTTATTCATATACCAGAAATGTTTGAAGCTACTGACTGAATGAAAGGAGCTGGCACCTCACTCTCTTTGAATCTTCTTTATCATGCTAAGAGGAGCGAGAAAAAGCAAAAAATTTCAGAATTGCACCTTGCAATGCGGAGAAATTACTGTTTGTGCATTTACAATATTCATTGATTTTTGCCATTGAAAAACGTCCAGAAATGATTGAAGGTACTGACTGAATGAAAGGAGCTGGCATCTCACTCTCTTTGAATCTTCTTTATCATGCTAAGAGGAGCAGGAAAAAGCAAAAAATTTCAGAATTGCACCTTGCAATGCGGAGAAATTACTGTTTGTGCATTTACAATATTCATTGATTTTTGCCATTGAAAAACGTCCAGAAATGATTGAAGCTACTGACTGAATGAAAGGAGCTGGCATCTCACTCTCTTTGAATGTTCTTTATCATGCTAAGAGGAGCAGGAAAAAGCAAAAAATTTCAGAATTGCACCTTGCAATGTGGAGAAATTACTGTTTGTGCATTTACAATATTCATTGATTTTTACCATTGAAAAACGTCCAGAAATGATTGAAGCTACTGACTGAATGAAAGTAGCTGGCATCTCACTCTCTTTGAATCTTCTTTATCATGCTAAGAGGAGCAGGAAAAAGCAAAAATTTTCAGACTTGCACCTTGCAATGCGGAGAAATTACTGTTTGTGCATTTACAATATTCATTGATTTTTGCCATTGAAAAACGTCCAGAAATGATTGAAGGTACTGACTGAATGAAAGGAGCTGGCATCTCACTCTCTTTGAATCTTCTTTATCATGCTAAGAGGAGCAGGAAAAAGCAAAAAATTTTAGAATTGCACATTGCAATGTGGAGAAATTACTGTTTGTGCATTTACAATATTCATTGATTTTTACCATTGAAAAACGTCCAGAAATGATTGAAGATACTGACTGAATGAAAGGAGCTGGCATCTCACTCTCTTTGAATCTTCTTTATCATGCTAAGAGGAGCAGGAAAAAGCAAAAAATTTCAGACTTGCACCTTGCAATGCGGAGAAATTACTGTTTGTGCATTTACAATATTCATTGATTTTTGCCATTGAAAAACATCATGTTATTCATATACCAGAAATGTTTGAAGCTACTGACTGAATGAAAGGAGCTGGCATCTCACTCTCTTTGAATCTTCTTTATCATGCTAAGAGGAGCAGGAAAAAGCAAAAAATTTCAGAATTGCACCTTGCAATGCGGAGAAATTACTGTTTGTGCATTTACAATATTCATTGATTTTTGCCATTGAAAAACGTCCAGAAATGATTGAAGCTACTGACTGAATGAAAGGAGCTGGCATCTCACTCTCTTTGAATCTTCTTTATCATGCTAAGAGGAGCAGGAAAAAGCAAAAAATTTCAGAATTGCACCTTGCAATGCGGAGAAATTACTGTTTGTGCATTTACAATATTCATTGATTTTTGCCATTGAAAAACGTCCAGAAATGATTGAAGCTACTGACTGAATGAAAGGAGCTGGCATCTCACTCTCTTTGAATCTTCTTTATCATGCTAAGAGGAGCAGGAAAAAGCAAAAAATTTCAGAATTTCACCTTGCAATGCGGAGAAATTACTGTTTGTGCATTTACAATATTCGTTGATTTTTGCCATTGAAAAACGTCCAGAAATGATTGAAGCTACTGACTGAATGAAAGGAGCTGGCATCTCACTCTCTTTGAATCTTCTTTATCATGCTAAGAGGAGCAGGAAAATGCAAAAAATTTCAGAATTGCACCTTGCAATGCGGAGAAATTACAGTTTGTGCATTTACAATATTCATTGATTTTTGCCATTGAAAAACGTCCAGAAATGATTGAAGCTACTGACTGAATGAAAGTAGCTGGCATCTCACTCTCTTTGAATCTTCTTTATCATGCTAAGAGGAGCAGGAAAAAGCAAAAAATTTCAGACTTGCACCTTGCAATGCGGAGAAATTACTGTTTGTGCATTTACAATATTCATTGATTTTTGCCATTGAAAAACATTATGTTATTCATATACCAGAAATGTTTGAAGCTACTGACTGAATGAAAGGAGCTGGCATCTCACTCTCTTTGAATCTTCTTTATCATGCTAAGAGGAGCAGGAAAAAGCAAAAAATTTCAGAATTGCACCTTGCAATGCGGAGAAATTACTGTTTGTGCATTTACAATATTCGTTGATTTTTGCCATTGAAAAACGTCCAGAAATGATTGAAGCTACTGACTGAATGAAAGGAGCTGGCATCTCACTCTCTTTGAATCTTCTTTATCATGCTAAGAGGAGCAGGAAAATGCAAAAAATTTCAGAATTGCACCTTGCAATGCGGAGAAATTACAGTTTGTGCATTTACAATATTCATTGATTTTTGCCATTGAAAAACGTCCAGAAATGATTGAAGCTACTGACTGAATGAAAGTAGCTGGCATCTCACTCTCTTTGAATCTTCTTTATCATGCTAAGAGGAGCAGGAAAAAGCAAAAAATTTCAGACTTGCACCTTGCAATGCGGAGAAATTACTGTTTGTGCATTTACAATATTCATTGATTTTTGCCATTGAAAAACATTATGTTATTCATATACCAGAAATGTTTGAAGCTACTGACTGAATGAAAGGAGCTGGCATCTCACTCTCTTTGAATCTTCTTTATCATGCTAAGAGGAGCAGGAAAAAGCAAAAAATTTCAGAATTGCACCTTGCAATGCGGAGAAATTACTGTTTGTGCATTTACAATATTCATTGATTTTTGCCATTGAAAAACGTCCAGAAATGATTGAAGCTACTGACTGAATGAAAGGAGCTGGCATCTCACTCTCTTTGAATCTTCTTTATCATGCTAAGAGGAGCAGGAAAAAGCAAAAAATTTCAGAATTGCACCTTGCAATGCGGAGAAATTACTGTTTGTGCATTTACAATATTCATTGATTTTTGCCATTGAAAAACGTCCAGAAATGATTGAAGCTACTGACTGAATGAAAGGAGCTGGCATCTCACTCTCTTTGAATCTTCTTTATCATGCTAAGAGGAGCAGGAAAAAGCAAAAAATTTCAGAATTGCACCTTGCAATGCGAAGAAATTACTGTTTGTGCATTTACAATATTCATTGATTTTTGCCATTGAAAAACATGTTATTCATATACCAGAAATGTTTGAAGCTACTGACTGAATGAAAGGAGCTGGCACCTCACTCTCTTTGAATCTTCTTTATCATGCTAAGAGGAGCGAGAAAAAGCAAAAAATTTCAGAATTGCACCTTGCAATGCGGAGAAATTACTGTTTGTGCATTTACAATATTCATTGATTTTTGCCATTGAAAAACGTCCAGAAATGATTGAAGGTACTGACTGAATGAAAGGAGCTGGCATCTCACTCTCTTTGAATCTTCTTTATCATGCTAAGAGGAGCAGGAAAAAGCAAAAAATTAAAGAATTGCACCTTGCAATGCGGAGAAATTACTGTTTGTGCATTTACAATATTCATTGATTTTTGCCATTGAAAAACGTCCAGAAATGATTGAAGCTACTGACTGAATGAAAGGAGCTGGCATCTCACTCTCTTTGAATGTTCTTTATCATGCTAAGAGGAGCAGGAAAAAGCAAAAAATTTCAGAATTGCACCTTGCAATGTGGAGAAATTACTGTTTGTGCATTTACAATATTCATTGATTTTTACCATTGAAAAACGTCCAGAAATGATTGAAGCTACTGACTGAATGAAAGTAGCTGGCATCTCACTCTCTTTGAATCTTCTTTATCATGCTAAGAGGAGCAGGAAAAAGCAAAAATTTTCAGACTTGCACCTTGCAATGCGGAGAAATTACTGTTTGTGCATTTACAATATTCATTGATTTTTGCCATTGAAAAACGTCCAGAAATGATTGAAGGTACTGACTGAATGAAAGGAGCTGGCATCTCACTCTCTTTGAATCTTCTTTATCATGCTAAGAGGAGCAGGAAAAAGCAAAAAATTTTAGAATTGCACATTGCAATGTGGAGAAATTACTGTTTGTGCATTTACAATATTCATTGATTTTTACCATTGAAAAACGTCCAGAAATGATTGAAGCTACTGACTGAATGAAAGTAGCTGGCATCTCACTCTCTTTGAATCTTCTTTATCATGCTAAGAGGAGCAGGAAAAAGCAAAAAATTTCAGACTTGCACCTTGCAATGCGGAGAAATTACTGTTTGTGCATTTACAATATTCATTGATTTTTGCCATTGAAAAACATCATGTTATTCATATACCAGAAATGTTTGAAGCCACTGACTGAATGAAAGGAGCTGGCATCTCACTCTCTTTGAATCTTCTTTATCCTGCTAAGAGGAGCAGGAAAAAGCAAAAAATTTCAGAATTGCACCTTGCAATGCGGAGAAATTACTGTTTGTGCATTTACAATATTCATTGATTTTTGCCATTGAAAAACGTCCAGAAATGATTGAAGCTACTGACTGAATGAAAGGAGCTGGCATCTCACTCTCTTTGTATCTTCTTTATCATGCTAAGAGGAGCAGGAAAAAGCAAAAAATTTCAGAATTGCACCTTGCAATGCGGAGAAATTACTGTTTGTGCATTTACAATATTCATTGATTTTTGCCATTGAAAAACGTCCAGAAATGATTGAAGCTACTGACTGAATGAAAGGAGCTGGCATCTCACTCTCTTTGAATCTTCTTTATCATGCTAAGAGGAGCAGGAAAAAGCAAAAAATTTCAGAATTGCACGTTGCAATGCGGAGAAATTACTGTTTGTGCATTTACAATATTCATTGATTTTTGCCATTGAAAAACATGTTATTCATATACCAGAAATGTTTGAAGCTACTGACTGAATGAAAGGAGCTGGCACCTCACTCTCTTTGAATCTTCTTTATCATGCTAAGAGGAGCGGGAAAAAGCAAAAAATTTCAGAATTGCACCTTGCAATGCGGAGAAATTACTGTTTGTGCATTTACAATATTCATTGATTTTTGCCATTGAAAAACGTCCAGAAATGATTGAAGGTACTGACTGAATGAAAGGAGCTGGCATCTCACTCTCTTTGAATCTTCTTTATCATGCTAAGAGGAGCAGGAAAAAGCAAAAAATTTCAGAATTGCACCTTGCAATGCGGAGAAATTACTGTTTGTGCATTTACAATATTCATTGATTTTTGCCATTGAAAAACGTCCAGAAATGATTGAAGCTACTGACTGAATGAAAGGAGCTGGCATCTCACTCTCTTTGAATCTTCTTTATCATGCTAAGAGGAGCAGGAAAAAGCAAAAAATTTCAGAATTGCACCTTGCAATGCGGAGAAATTACAGTTTGTGCATTTACAATATTCATTGATTTTTGCCATTGAAAAACATCCAGAAATGATTGAAGCTACTGACTGAATGAAAGAAGCTGGCATCTCACTCTCTTTGAATCTTCTTTATCATGCTAAGAGGAGCAGGAAAAAGCAAAAAATTTCAGACTTGCACCTTGCAATGCGGAGAAATTACTGTTTGTGCATTTACAATATTCATTGATTTTTGCCATTGAAAAACATCATGTTATTCATATACCAGAAATGTTTGAAGCTACTGACTGAATGAAAGGAGCTGGCATCTCACTCTCTTTGAATCTTCTTTATCATGCTAAGAGGAGCAGGAAAAAGCAAAAAATTTCAGAATTGCACCTTGCAATGCGGAGAAATTACTGTTTGTGCATTTACAATATTCATTGATTTTTGCCATTGAAAAACGTCCAGAAATGATTGAAGCTACTGACTGAATGAAAGGAGCTGGCATCTCACTCTCTTTGAATCTTCTTTATCATGCTAAGAGGAGCAGGAAAAAGCAAAAAATTTCAGAATTGCACCTTGCAATGCGGAGAAATTACTGTTTGTGCATTTACAATATTCATTGATTTTTGCCATTGAAAAACGTCCAGAAATGATTGAAGCTACTGACTGAATGAAAGGAGCTGGCATCTCACTCTCTTTGAATCTTCTTTATCATGCTAAGAGGAGCAGGAAAAAGCAAAAAATTTCAGAATTGCACCTTGCAATGCGGAGAAATTACTGTTTGTGCATTTACAATATTCGTTGATTTTTGCCATTGAAAAACGTCCAGAAATGATTGAAGCTACTGACTGAATGAAAGGAGCTGGCATCTCACTCTCTTTGAATCTTCTTTATCATGCTAAGAGGAGCAGGAAAATGCAAAAAATTTCAGAATTGCACCTTGCAATGCGGAGAAATTACAGTTTGTGCATTTACAATATTCATTGATTTTTGCCATTGAAAAACGTCCAGAAATGATTGAAGCTACTGACTGAATGAAAGTAGCTGGCATCTCACTCTCTTTGAATCTTCTTTATCATGCTAAGAGGAGCAGGAAAAAGCAAAAAATTTCAGACTTGCACCTTGCAATGCGGAGAAATTACTGTTTGTGCATTTACAATATTCATTGATTTTTGCCATTGAAAAACATTATGTTATTCATATACCAGAAATGTTTGAAGCTACTGACTGAATGAAAGGAGCTGGCATCTCACTCTCTTTGAATCTTCTTTATCATGCTAAGAGGAGCAGGAAAAAGCAAAAAATTTCAGAATTGCACCTTGCAATGCGGAGAAATTACTGTTTGTGCATTTACAATATTCGTTGATTTTTGCCATTGAAAAACGTCCAGAAATGATTGAAGCTACTGACTGAATGAAAGGAGCTGGCATCTCACTCTCTTTGAATCTTCTTTATCATGCTAAGAGGAGCAGGAAAATGCAAAAAATTTCAGAATTGCACCTTGCAATGCGGAGAAATTACAGTTTGTGCATTTACAATATTCATTGATTTTTGCCATTGAAAAACGTCCAGAAATGATTGAAGCTACTGACTGAATGAAAGTAGCTGGCATCTCACTCTCTTTGAATCTTCTTTATCATGCTAAGAGGAGCAGGAAAAAGCAAAAAATTTCAGACTTGCACCTTGCAATGCGGAGAAATTACTGTTTGTGCATTTACAATATTCATTGATTTTTGCCATTGAAAAACATTATGTTATTCATATACCAGAAATGTTTGAAGCTACTGACTGAATGAAAGGAGCTGGCATCTCACTCTCTTTGAATCTTCTTTATCATGCTAAGAGGAGCAGGAAAAAGCAAAAAATTTCAGAATTGCACCTTGCAATGCGGAGAAATTACTGTTTGTGCATTTACAATATTCATTGATTTTTGCCATTGAAAAACGTCCAGAAATGATTGAAGCTACTGACTGAATGAAAGGAGCTGGCATCTCACTCTCTTTGAATCTTCTTTATCATGCTAAGAGGAGCAGGAAAAAGCAAAAAATTTCAGAATTGCACCTTGCAATGCGGAGAAATTACTGTTTGTGCATTTACAATATTCATTGATTTTTGCCATTGAAAAACGTCCAGAAATGATTGAAGCTACTGACTGAATGAAAGGAGCTGGCATCTCACTCTCTTTGAATCTTCTTTATCATGCTAAGAGGAGCAGGAAAAAGCAAAAAATTTCAGAATTGCACCTTGCAATGCGGAGAAATTACTGTTTGTGCATTTACAATATTCATTGATTTTTGCCATTGAAAAACATGTTATTCATATACCAGAAATGTTTGAAGCTACTGACTGAATGAAAGGAGC
Source organism: Phyllobates terribilis (assembly GCF_046119375.1). Lineage (NCBI taxonomy): Eukaryota > Metazoa > Chordata > Amphibia > Anura > Dendrobatidae > Phyllobates > Phyllobates terribilis. Next base: position 63,708 of record NW_027365458.1, read on the forward strand.
TGGCACCTCACTCTCTTTGAATCTTTATCATGCTAAGAGGAGCGAGAAAAAGCAAAAAATTTCAGAATTGCACCTTGCAATGCGGAGAAATTACTGTTTGTGCATTTACAATATTCATTGATTTTTGCCATTGAAAAACGTCCAGAAATGATTGAAGGTACTGACTGAATGAAAGGAGCTGGCATCTCACTCTCTTTGAATCTTCTTTATCATGCTAAGAGGAGCAGGAAAAAGCAAAAAATTTCAGAATTGCACCTTGCAATGCGGAGAAATTACTGTTTGTGCATTTACAATATTCATTGATTTTTGCCATTGAAAAACGTCCAGAAATGATTGAAGCTACTGACTGAATGAAAGGAGCTGGCATCTCACTCTCTTTGAATGTTCTTTATCATGCTAAGAGGAGCAGGAAAAAGCAAAAAATTTCAGAATTGCACCTTGCAATGTGGAGAAATTACTGTTTGTGCATTTACAATATTCATTGATTTTTACCATTGAAAAACGTCCAGAAATGATTGAAGCTACTGACTGAATGAAAGTAGCTGGCATCTCACTCTCTTTGAATCTTCTTTATCATGCTAAGAGGAGCAGGAAAAAGCAAAAATTTTCAGACTTGCACCTTGCAATGCGGAGAAATTACTGTTTGTGCATTTACAATATTCATTGATTTTTGCCATTGAAAAACGTCCAGAAATGATTGAAGGTACTGACTGAATGAAAGGAGCTGGCATCTCACTCTCTTTGAATCTTCTTTATCATGCTAAGAGGAGCAGGAAAAAGCAAAAAATTTTAGAATTGCACATTGCAATGTGGAGAAATTACTGTTTGTGCATTTACAATATTCATTGATTTTTACCATTGAAAAACGTCCAGAAATGATTGAAGCTACTGACTGAATGAAAGTAGCTGGCATCTCACTCTCTTTGAATCTTCTTTATCATGCTAAGAGGAGCAGGAAAAAGCAAAAAATTTCAGACTTGCACCTTGCAATGCGGAGAAATTACTGTTTGTGCATTTACAATATTCATTGATTTTTGCCATTGAAAAACATCATGTTATTCATATACCAGAAATGTTTGAAGCCACTGACTGAATGAAAGGAGCTGGCATCTCACTCTCTTTGAATCTTCTTTATCCTGCTAAGAGGAGCAGGAAAAAGCAAAAAATTTCAGAATTGCACCTTGCAATGCGGAGAAATTACTGTTTGTGCATTTACAATATTCATTGATTTTTGCCATTGAAAAACGTCCAGAAATGATTGAAGCTACTGACTGAATGAAAGGAGCTGGCATCTCACTCTCTTTGTATCTTCTTTATCATGCTAAGAGGAGCAGGAAAAAGCAAAAAATTTCAGAATTGCACCTTGCAATGCGGAGAAATTACTGTTTGTGCATTTACAATATTCATTGATTTTTGCCATTGAAAAACGTCCAGAAATGATTGAAGCTACTGACTGAATGAAAGGAGCTGGCATCTCACTCTCTTTGAATCTTCTTTATCATGCTAAGAGGAGCAGGAAAAAGCAAAAAATTTCAGAATTGCACGTTGCAATGCGGAGAAATTACTGTTTGTGCATTTACAATATTCATTGATTTTTGCCATTGAAAAACATGTTATTCATATACCAGAAATGTTTGAAGCTACTGACTGAATGAAAGGAGCTGGCACCTCACTCTCTTTGAATCTTCTTTATCATGCTAAGAGGAGCGGGAAAAAGCAAAAAATTTCAGAATTGCACCTTGCAATGCGGAGAAATTACTGTTTGTGCATTTACAATATTCATTGATTTTTGCCATTGAAAAACGTCCAGAAATGATTGAAGGTACTGACTGAATGAAAGGAGCTGGCATCTCACTCTCTTTGAATCTTCTTTATCATGCTAAGAGGAGCAGGAAAAAGCAAAAAATTTCAGAATTGCACCTTGCAATGCGGAGAAATTACTGTTTGTGCATTTACAATATTCATTGATTTTTGCCATTGAAAAACGTCCAGAAATGATTGAAGCTACTGACTGAATGAAAGGAGCTGGCATCTCACTCTCTTTGAATCTTCTTTATCATGCTAAGAGGAGCAGGAAAAAGCAAAAAATTTCAGAATTGCACCTTGCAATGCGGAGAAATTACAGTTTGTGCATTTACAATATTCATTGATTTTTGCCATTGAAAAACATCCAGAAATGATTGAAGCTACTGACTGAATGAAAGAAGCTGGCATCTCACTCTCTTTGAATCTTCTTTATCATGCTAAGAGGAGCAGGAAAAAGCAAAAAATTTCAGAATTGCACCTTGCAATGCGGAGAAATTACTGTTTGTGCATTTACAATATTCATTGATTTTTGCCATTGAAAAACATCATGTTATTCATATACCAGAAATGTTTGAAGCTACTGACTGAATGAAAGGAGCTGGCATCTCACTCTCTTTGAATCTTCTTTATCATGCTAAGAGGAGCAGGAAAAAGCAAAAAATTTCAGAATTGCACCTTGCAATGTGGAGAAATTACTGTTTGTGCATTTACAATATTCATTGATTTTTACCATTGAAAAACGTCCAGAAATGATTGAAGCTACTGACTGAATGAAAGGAGCTGGCATCTCACTCTCTTTGAATCTTCTTTATCATGCTAAGAGGAGCAGGAAAAAGCAAAAAATTTCAGACTTGCACCTTGCAATGCGGAGAAATTACTGTTTGTGCATTTACAATATTCATTGATTTTTGCCATTGAAAAACATCATGTTATTCATATACCAGAAATGTTTGAAGCTACTGACTGAATGAAAGGAGCTGGCATCTCACTCTCTTTGAATCTTCTTTATCATGCTAAGAGGAGCAGGAAAAAGCAAAAAATTTCAGACTTGCACCTTGCAATGCGGAGAAATTACTCTTTGTGCATTTACAATATTCATTGATTTTTGCCATTGAAAAACATCATGTTATTCATATACCAGAAATGTTTGAAGCTACTGACTGAATGAAAGGAGCTGGCATCTCACTCTCTTTGAATCTTCTTTATCATGCTAAGAGGAGCAGGAAAAAGCAAAAAATTTCAGAATTGCACCTTGCAATGCGGAGAAATTACTGTTTGTGCATTTACAATATTCATTGATTTTTGCCATTGAAAAACGTCCAGAAATGATTGAAGCTACTGACTGAATGAAAGGAGCTGGCATCTCACTCTCTTTGAATCTTCTTTACCATGCTAAGAGGAGCAGGAAAAAGCAAAAAATTTCAGAATTGCACCTTGCAATGCGGAGAAATTACTGTTTGTGCATTTACAATATTCATTGATTTTTGCCATTGAAAAACGTCCAGAAATGATTGAAGCTACTGACTGAATGAAAGGAGCTGGCATCTCACTCTCTTTGAATCTTCTTTATCATGCTAAGAGGAGCAGGAAAAAGCAAAAAATTTCAGAATTGCACCTTGCAATGCGGAGAAATTACTGTTTGTGCATTTACAATATTCGTTGATTTTTGCCATTGAAAAACGTCCAGAAATGATTGAAGCTACTGACTGAATGAAAGGAGCTGGCATCTCACTCTCTTTGAATCTTCTTTATCATGCTAAGAGGAGCAGGAAAATGCAAAAAATTTCAGAATTGCACCTTGCAATGCGGAGAAATTACAGTTTGTGCATTTACAATATTCATTGATTTTTGCCATTGAAAAACGTCCAGAAATGATTGAAGCTACTGACTGAATGAAAGGAGCTGGCATCTCACTCTCTTTGAATCTTCTTTATCATGCTAAGAGGAGCAGGAAAAAGCAAAAAATTTCAGAATTGCACCTTGCAATGCGGAGAAATTACTGTTTGTGCATTTACAATATTCATTGATTTTTGCCATTGAAAAACATGTTATTCATATACCAGAAATGTTTGAAGCTCCTGACTGAATGAAAGGAGCTGGCACCTCACTCTCTTTGAATCTTCTTTATCATGCTAAGAGGAGCAGGAAAAAGCAAAAAATTTCAGAATTGCACCTTGCAATGCGGAGAAATTACTGTTTGTGCATTTACAATATTCATTGATTTTTGCCATTGAAAAACGTCCAGAAATGATAGAAGCTACTGACTGAATGAAAGGAGCTGGTATCTCACTCTCTTTGAATCTTGTTTATCATGCTAAGAGGAGCAGGAAAAAGCAAAAAATTTCAGAATTGCACCTTGCAATGCGGAGAAATTACTGTTTGTGCATTTACAATATTCATTGATTTTTGCCATTGAAAAACGTCCAGAAATGATTGAAGCTACTGACTGAATGAAAGGAGCTGGCATCTCACTCTCTTTGAATCTTCTTTATCATGCTAAGAGGAGCAGGAAAAAGCAAAAAATTTCAGAATTGCACCTTGCAATGCGGAGAAATTACTGTTTGTGCATTTACAATATTCATTGATTTTTGCTATTGAAAAACATCATGTTATTCATATACCAGAAATGATTGAAGCTACTGACTGAATGAAAGGAGCTGGCATCTCACTCTCTTTGAATCTTCTTTATCATGCTAAGAGGAGCAGGAAAAAGCAAAAAATTTCAGAATTGCACCTTGCAATGCGGAGAAATTACAGTTTGTGCATTTACAATATTCATTGATTTTTGCCATAGAAAAACGTCCAGAAATGATTGAAGCTACTGACTGAATGAAAGGAGCTGGCATCTCACTCTCTTTGAATATTCTTTATCATGCTAAGAGGAGCAGGAAAAAGCAAAAAATTTCAGAATTGCACCTTGCAATGCGGAGAAATTACTGTTTGTGCATTTACAATATTCATTGATTTTTGCCATTGAAAAACGTCCAGAAATGATTGAAGGTACTGACTGAATGAAAGGAGCTGGAATATCACTCTCTTTGAATCTTCTTTATCATGCTAAGAGGAGCAGGAAAAAGCAAAAAATTTCAGAATTGCACCTTGCAATGCGGAGAAATTACTGTTTGTGCATTTACAATATTCATTGATTTTTGCCATTGAAAAACGTCCAGAAATGATTGAAGCTACTGACTGAATGAAAGGAGCTGGCATCTCACTCTCTTTGAATCTTCTTTATCATGCTAAGAGGAGCAGGAAAAAGCAAAAAATTTCAGAATTGCACCTTGCAATGCGGAGAAATTACTGTTTGTGCATTTACAATATTCATTGATTTTTGCCATTGAAAAATGTCCAGAAATGATTGAAGCTACTGACTGAATGAAAGGAGCTGGCATCTCACTCTCTTTGAATCTTCTTTATCATGCTAAGAGGAGCAGGAAAAAGCAAAAAATTTCAGAATTGCGCCTTGCAATGCGGAGAAATTACTGTTTGTGCATTTACAAAATTCATTGATTTTTGCCATTGAAAAAAATCATGTTATTCATATACCAGAAATGATTGAAGCTACTGACTGAAGGAAAGGAGCTGGCATCTCACTCTCTTTGAATCTTCTTTATCATGCTAAGAGGAGCAGGAAAAAGCAAAAAATTTCAGAATTGCACCTTGCAATGCGGAGAAATTACTGTTTGTGCATTTACAATATTCATTGATTTTTGCCATTGAAAAACATCCAGAAATGATTGAAGCTACTGACTGAATGAAAGGAGCTGGCATCTCACTCTCTTTGAATCTTCTTTATCATGCTAAGAGGAGCAGGAAAAAGCAAAAAATTTCAGAATTGCACCTTGCAATGCGGAGAAATTACAGTTTGTGCATTTACAATATTCATTGATTTTTGCCATTGAAAAACGTCCAGAAATGATTGAAGCTACTGACTGAATGAAAGGAGCTGGCATCTCACTCTCTTTGAATATTCTTTATCATGCTAAGAGGAGCAGGAAAAAGCAAAAAATTTCAGAATTGCACCTTGCAATGCGGAGAAATTACTGTTTGTGCATTTACAATATTCATTGATTTTTGCCATTGAAAAACGTCCAGAAATGATTGAAGGTACTGACTGAATGAAAGGAGCTGGAATATCACTCTCTTTGAATCTTCTTTATCATGCTAAGAGGAGCAGGAAAAAGCAAAAAATTTCAGAATTGCACCTTGCAATGCGGAGAAATTACTGTTTGTGCATTTACAATATTCATTGATTTTTGCCATTGAAAAACGTCCAGAAATGATTGAAGCTACTGACTGAATGAAAGGAGCTGGCATCTCACTCTCTTTGAATCTTCTTTATCATGCTAAGAGGAGCAGGAAAAAGCAAAAAATTTCAGAATTGCACCTTGCAATGCGGAGAAATTACTGTTTGTGCATTTACAATATTCATTGATTTTTGCCATTGAAAAATGTCCAGAAATGATTGAAGCTACTGACTGAATGAAAGGAGCTGGCATCTCACTCTCTTTGAATCTTCTTTATCATGCTAAGAGGAGCAGGAAAAAGCAAAAAATTTCAGAATTGCGCCTTGCAATGCGGAGAAATTACTGTTTGTGCATTTACAAAATTCATTGATTGTTGCCATTGAAAAACATCATGTTATTCATATACCAGAAATGATTGAAGCTACTGACTGAAGGAAAGGAGCTGGCATCTCACTCTCTTTGAATCTTCTTTATCATGCTAAGAGGAGCAGGAAAAAGCAAAAAATTTCAGAATTGCACCTTGCAATGCGGAGAAATTACTGTTTGTGCATTTACAATATTCATTGATTTTTGCCATTGAAAAACATCCAGAAATGATTGAAGCTACTGACTGAATGAAAGGAGCTGGCATCTCACTCTCTTTGAATCTTCTTTATCATGCTAAGAGGAGCAGGAAAAAGCAAAAAATTTCAGAATTGCACCTTGCAATGCGGAGAAATTACTGTTTGTGCATTTACAATATTCATTGATTTTTGCGATTGAAAAACATCATGTTATTCATATACCAGAAATGATTGAAGCTACTGACTGAATGAAAGGAGCTGGCATCTCACTCTCTTTGAATCTTCTTTATCATGCTAAGAGGAGCAGGAAAAAGTAAAAAATTTCAGAATTGCACCTTGCAATGCGGAGAAATTACTGTTTGTGCATTTACAATATTCAATGATTTTTGCCATTGAAAAACGTCCAGAAATGATTGAAGCTACTGACTGAATGAAAGGAGCTGGCATCTCACTCTCTTTGAATCTTGTTTATCATGCTAAGAGGAGCAGGAAAAAGCAAAAAATTTCAGAATTGCACCTTGCAATGCGGAGAAATTACTGTTTGTGCATTTACAATATTCATTGATTTTTGCCATTGAAAAACGTCCAGAAATGATTGAAGCTACTGACTGAATGAAAGGAGCTGGCATCTCACTCTCTTTGAATCTTCTTTATCATGCTAAGAGGAGCAGGAAAAAGCAAAAAATTTCAGAATTGCACCTTGCAATGCGGAGAAATTACTGTTTGTGCATTTACAATATTCATTGATTTTTGCCATTGAAAAACATCATGTTATTCATATACCAGAAATGATTGAAGCTACTGACTGAATGAAAGTAGCTGGCATCTCACTCTCTGTGAATCTTCTTTATCATGCTAAGAGGAGCAGGAAAAAGCAAAAAATTTCAGAATTGCACCTTGCAATGCGGAGAAATTACTGTTTGTGCATTTACAATATTCATTGATTTTTGCCATTGAAAAACGTCCAGAAATGATTGAAGCTACTGACTGAATGAAAGGAGCTGGCATCTCACTCTCTTTGAATCTTGTTTATCATGCTAAGAGGAGCAGGAAAAAGCAAAAAATTTCAGAATTGCACCTTGCAATGCGGAGAAATTACTGTTTGTGCATTTACAATATTCATTGATTTTTGCCATTGAAAAACGTCCAGAAATGATTGAAGCTACTGACTGAATGAAAGGAGCTGGCATCTCACTCTCTTTGAATCTTCTTTATCATGCTAAGAGGAGCAGGAAAAAGCAAAAAATTTCAGAATTGCACCTTGCAATGCGGAGAAATTACTGTTTGTGCATTTACAATATTCATTGATTTTTGCTATTGAAAAACATCATGTTATTCATATACCAGAAATGATTGAAGCTACTGACTGAATGAAAGGAGCTGGCATCTCACTCTCTTTGAATCTTCTTTATCATGCTAAGAGGAGCAGGAAAAAGCAAAAAATTTCAGAATTGCACCTTGCAATGCGGAGAAATTACAGTTTGTGCATTTACAATATTCATTGATTTTTGCCATTGAAAAACGTCCAGAAATGATTGAAGCTACTGACTGAATGAAAGGAGCTGGCATCTCACTCTCTTTGAATCTTCTTTATCATGCTAAGAGGAGCAGGAAAAAGCAAAAAATTTCAGAATTGCACCTTGCAATGCGGAGAAATTACTGTTTGTGCATTTACAATATTCATTGATTTTTGCCATTGAAAAACGTCCAGAAATGATTGAAGGTACTGACTGAATGAAAGGAGCTGGCATCTCACTCTCTTTGAATCTTCTTTATCATGCTAAGAGGAGCAGGAAAAAGCAAAAAATTTCAGAATTGCACCTTGCAATGCGGAGAAATTACTGTTTGTGCATTTACAATATTCATTGATTTTTGCCATTGAAAAACGTCCAGAAATGATTGAAGCTACTGACTGAATGAAAGGAGCTGGCATCTCACTCTCTTTGAATCTTCTTTATCATGCTAAGAGGAGCAGGAAAAAGCAAAAAATTTCAGAATTGCACCTTGCAATGCGGAGAAATTACTGTTTGTGCATTTACAATATTCATTGATTTTTGCCATTGAAAAATGTCCAGAAATGATTGAAGCTACTGACTGAATGAAAGGAGCTGGCATCTCACTCTCTTTGAATCTTCTTTATCATGCTAAGAGGAGCAGGAAAAAGCAAAAAATTTCAGAATTGCGCCTTGCAATGCGGAGAAATTACTGTTTGTGCATTTACAAAATTCATTGATTTTTGCCATTGAAAAACATCATGTTATTCATATACCAGAAATGATTGAAGCTACTGACTGAAGGAAAGGAGCTGGCATCTCACTCTCTTTGAATCTTCTTTATCATGCTAAGAGGAGCAGGAAAAAGCAAAAAATTTCAGAATTGCACCTTGCAATGCGGAGAAATTACTGTTTGTGCATTTACAATATTCATTGATTTTTGCGATTGAAAAACATCTTGTTATTCATATACCAGAAATGATTGAAGCTACTGACTGAATGAAAGGAGCTGGCATCTCACTCTCTTTGAATCTTCTTTATCATGCTAAGAGGAGCAGGAAAAAGTAAAAAATTTCAGAATTGCACCTTGCAATGCGGAGAAATTACTGTTTGTGCATTTACAATATTCAATGATTTTTGCCATTGAAAAACGTCCAGAAATGATTGAAGCTACTGACTGAATGAAAGGAGCTGGCATCTCACTCTCTTTGAATCTTGTTTATCATGCTAAGAGGAGCAGTAAAAAGCAAAAAATTTCAGAATTGCACCTTGCAATGCGGAGAAATTACTGTTTGTGCATTTACAATATTCATTGATTTTTGCCATTGAAAAACGTCCAGAAATGATTGAAGCTACTGACTGAATGAAAGGAGCTGGCATCTCACTCTCTTTGAATCTTCTTTATCATGCTAAGAGGAGCAGGAAAAAGCAAAAAATTTCAGAATTGCACCTTGCAATGCGGAGAAATTACTGTTTGTGCATTTACAATATTCATTGATTTTTGCCATTGAAAAACATCATGTTATTCATATACCAGAAATGATTGAAGCTACTGACTGAATGAAAGTAGCTGGCATCTCACTCTCTGTGAATCTTCTTTATCATGCTAAGAGGAGCAGGAAAAAGCAAAAAATTTCAGAATTGCACCTTGCAATGCGGAGAAATTACTGTTTGTGCATTTACAATATTCATTGATTTTTGCCATTGAAAAACGTCCAGAAATGATTGAAGCTACTGACTGAATGAAAGGAGCTGGCATCTCACTCTCTTTGAATCTTGTTTATCATGCTAAGAGGAGCAGGAAAAAGCAAAAAATTTCAGAATTGCACCTTGCAATGCGGAGAAATTACTGTTTGTGCATTTACAATATTCATTGATTTTTGCCATTGAAAAACGTCCAGAAATGATTGAAGCTACTGACTGAATGAAAGGAGCTGGCATCTCACTCTCTTTGAATCTTCTTTATCATGCTAAGAGGAGCAGGAAAAAGCAAAAAATTTCAGAATTGCACCTTGCAATGCGGAGAAATTACTGTTTGTGCATTTACAATATTCATTGATTTTTGCTATTGAAAAACATCATGTTATTCATATACCAGAAATGATTGAAGCTACTGACTGAATGAAAGGAGCTGGCATCTCACTCTCTTTGAATCTTCTTTATCATGCTAAGAGGAGCAGGAAAAAGCAAAAAATTTCAGAATTGCACCTTGCAATGCGGAGAAATTACAGTTTGTGCATTTACAATATTCATTGATTTTTGCCATTGAAAAACGTCCAGAAATGATTGAAGCTACTGACTGAATGAAAGGAGCTGGCATCTCACTCTCTTTGAATCTTCTTTATCATGCTAAGAGGAGCAGGAAAAAGCAAAAAATTTCAGAATTGCACCTTGCAATGCGGAGAAATTACTGTTTGTGCATTTACAATATTCATTGATTTTTGCCATTGAAAAACGTCCAGAAATGATTGAAGGTACTGACTGAATGAAAGGAGCTGGCATCTCACTCTCTTTGAATCTTCTTTATCATGCTAAGAGGAGCAGGAAAAAGCAAAAAATTTCAGAATTGCACCTTGCAATGCGGAGAAATTACTGTTTGTGCATTTACAATATTCATTGATTTTTGCCATTGAAAAACGTCCAGAAATGATTGAAGCTACTGACTGAATGAAAGGAGCTGGCATCTCACTCTCTTTGAATCTTCTTTATCATGCTAAGAGGAGCAGGAAAAAGCAAAAAATTTCAGAATTGCACCTTGCAATGCGGAGAAATTACTGTTTGTGCATTTACAATATTCATTGATTTTTGCCATTGAAAAATGTCCAGAAATGATTGAAGCTACTGACTGAATGAAAGGAGCTGGCATCTCACTCTCTTTGAATCTTCTTTATCATGCTAAGAGGAGCAGGAAAAAGCAAAAAATTTCAGAATTGCGCCTTGCAATGCGGAGAAATTACTGTTTGTGCATTTACAAAATTCATTGATTTTTGCCATTGAAAAACATCATGTTATTCATATACCAGAAATGATTGAAGCTACTGACTGAAGGAAAGGAGCTGGCATCTCACTCTCTTTGAATCTTCTTTATCATGCTAAGAGGAGCAGGAAAAAGCAAAAAATTTCAGAATTGCACCTTGCAATGCGGAGAAATTACTGTTTGTGCATTTACAATATTCATTGATTTTTGCGATTGAAAAACATCTTGTTATTCATATACCAGAAATGATTGAAGCTACTGACTGAATGAAAGGAGCTGGCATCTCACTCTCTTTGAATCTTCTTTATCATGCTAAGAGGAGCAGGAAAAAGTAAAAAATTTCAGAATTGCACCTTGCAATGCGGAGAAATTACTGTTTGTGCATTTACAATATTCAATGATTTTTGCCATTGAAAAACGTCCAGAAATGATTGAAGCTACTGACTGAATGAAAGGAGCTGGCATCTCACTCTCTTTGAATCTTGTTTATCATGCTAAGAGGAGCAGGAAAAAGCAAAAAATTTCAGAATTGCACCTTGCAATGCGGAGAAATTACTGTTTGTGCATTTACAATATTCATTGATTTTTGCCATTGAAAAACGTGCAGAAATGATTGAAGCTCCTGACTGAATGAAAGGAGCTGGCATCTCACTCTCTTTGAATCTTCTTTATCATGCTAAGAGGAGCAGGAAAAGCAAAAAATTTCAGAATTGCACCTTGCAATGCGGAGAAATTACTGTTTGTGCATTTACAATAATCATTGATTTTTGCCATTGAAAAACGTCCAGAAATGATTGAAGCTACTGACTGAATGAAAGGAGCTGTCATCTCACTCTCTTTGAATGTTCTTTATCATGCTAAGAGGAGCAGGAAAAAGCAAAAAATTTCAGAATTGCACCTTGCAATGCGGAGAAATTACTGTTTGTGCATTTACAATATTCATTGATTTTTGCCATTGAAAAATGTCCAGAAATGATTGAAGCTACTGACTGAATGAAAGGAGCTGGCATCTCACTCTCTTTGAATCTTCTTTATCATGCTAAGAGGAGCAGGAAAAAGCAAAAAATTTCAGAATTGCGCCTTGCAATGCGGAGAAATTACTGTTTGTGCATTTACAAAATTCATTGATTTTTGCCATTGAAAAACATCATGTTATTCATATGCCAGAAATGATTGACGCTACTGACTGAAGGAAAGGAGCTGGCATCTCACTCTCTTTGAATCTTCTTTATCATGCTAAGAGGAGCAGGAAAAAGCAAAAAATTTCAGAATTGCACCTTGCAATGCGGAGAAATTACAGTTTGTGCATTTACAATATTCATTGATTTTTGCCATTGAAAAACGTCCAGAAATGATTGAAGCTACTGACTGAATGAAAGGAGCTGGCATCTCACTCTCTTTGAATCTTCTTTATCATGCTAAGAGGAGCAGGAAAAAGCAAAAAATTTCAGAATTGCACCTTGCAATGCGGAGAAATTACTGTTTGTGCATTTACAATATTCATTGATTTTTGCGATTGAAAAACATCATGTTATTCATATACCAGAAATGTTTGAAGCTACTGACTTAATGAAAGGAGCTGGTATCTCACTCTCTTTGAATCTTCTTCATAATGCTAAGAGGAGCAGGAAAAAGCAAAAAATTTCAGAATTGCACCTTGCAATGCGGAGAAATTACTGTTTGTGCATTTACAATATTCATTGATTTTTGCCATTAAAAAACGTCCAGAAATGATTGAAGCTTCTGACAATGAAAGGAGCTGGCATCTCACTCTCTTTGAATCTTCTTTATCATGCTAAGAGGAGCAGGAAAAAGCAAAAAATTTCAGAATTGCACCTTGCAATGCTGAGAAATTACTGTTTGTGCATTTACAAAATTCATTGATTTTTGCCATTGAAAAACATCATGTTATTCATATACCAGAAATGATTGAAGCTACAGACTGAATGAAAGGAGCTGGCATCTCACTCTCTTTGAATCTTCTTTATCATGCTAAGAGGAGCAGGAAAAAGCAAAAAATTTCAGAATTGCACCTTGCAATGCGGAGAAATTAATGTTTGTGCATTTACAATATTCATTGATTTTTGCCATTGAAAAACATCATGTTATTCATATACCAGAAATGTTTGAAGCTACTGACTGAATGAAAGGAGCTGACATCTCACTCTCTTTGAATCTTCTTTATCATGCTAAGAGGAGCAGGAAAAAGCAAAAAATTTCAGAATTGCACCTTGCAATGCGGAGAAATTACTGTTTGTGCATTTACAATATTCATTGATTTTTGCCATTGAAAAACGTCCAGAAATGATTGAAGCTACTGACTGAATGAAAGGAGCTGGCATCTCACTCTCTTTGAATCTTCTTTATCATGCTAACAGGAGCAGGAAAAAGCAAAAAATTTCAGAATTGCACCTTGCAATGCGGAGAAATTACTGTTTGTGCATTTACAATATTCATTGATTTTTGCCATTGAAAAACGTCCAGAAATGATTGAAGCTACTGACTGAATGAAAGGAGCTGGCATCTCACTCTCTTTGAATCTTCTTTATCATGCTAAGAGGAGCAGGAAAAAGCAAAAAAATTCAGAATTGCACCTTGCAATGCGGAGAAATTACAGTTTGTGCATTTACAATATTCATTGATTTTTGCCATTGAAGAACGTCCAGAAATGATTGAAGCTACTGACTGAATGAAAGGAGCTGGCATCTCACTCTCTTTGAATCTTCTTTATCATGCTAAGAGGAGCAGGAAAAAGCAAAAAATTTCAGAATTGCACCTTGCAATGCGGAGAAATTACTGTTTGTGCATTTACAATATTCATTGATTTTTGCCATTGAAAAACGTCCAGAAATGATTGAAGCTACTGACTGAATGAAAGGAGCTGGCATCTCACTCTCTTTGAATCTTCTTTATCATGCTAAGAGGAGCAGGAAAAAGCAAAAAATTTCAGAATTGCACCTTGCAATGCGGAGAAATTACTGTTTGTGCATTTACAATATTCATTGATTTTTGCCATTGAAAAACATGTTATTCATATACCAGAAATGTTTGAAGCTCCTGACTGAATGAAAGGAGCTGGCACCTCACTCTCTTTGAATCTTCTTTATCATGCTAAGAGGAGCAGGAAAAAGCAAAAAATTTCAGAATTGCACCTTGCAATGCGGAGAAATTACTGTTTGTGCATTTACAATATTCATTGATTTTTGCCATTGAAAAACATCATGTTATTCATATACCAGAAATGTTTGAAGCTACTGACTTAATGAAAGGAGCTGGTATCTCACTCTCTTTGAATCTTCTTCATAATGCTAAGAGGAGCAGGAAAAAGCAAAAAATTTCAGAATTGCACCTTGCAATGCGGAGAAATTACTGTTTGTGCATTTACAATATTCATTGATTTTTGCCATTAAAAAACGTCCAGAAATGATTGAAGCTACTGACAATGAAAGGAGCTGGCATCTCACTCTCTTTGAATCTTCTTTATCATGCTAAGAGGAGCAGGAAAAAGCAAAAAATTTCAGAATTGCACCTTGCAATGCTGAGAAATTACTGTTTGTGCATTTACAAAATTCATTGATTTTTGCCATTGAAAAACATCATGTTATTCATATACCAGAAATGATTGAAGCTACTGACTGAATGAAAGGAGCTGGCATCTCACTCTCTTTGAATCTTCTTTATCATGCTAAGAGGAGCAGGAAAAAGCAAAAAATTTCAGAATTGCACCTTGCAATGCGGAGAAATTACTGTTTGTGCATTTACAATATTCATTGATTTTTGCCATTGAAAAACATCATGTTATTCATATACCAGAAATGTTTGAAGCTACTGACTGAATGAAAGGAGCTGACATCTCACTCTCTTTGAATCTTCTTTATCATGCTAAGAGGAGCAGGAAAAAGCAAAAAATTTCAGAATTGCACCTTGCAATGCGGAGAAATTACTGTTTGTGCATTTACAATATTCATTGATTTTTGCCATTGAAAAACGTCCAGAAATGATTGAAGCTACTGACTGAATGAAAGGAGCTGGCATCTCACTCTCTTTGAATCTTCTTTATCATGCTAACAGGAGCAGGAAAAAGCAAAAAATTTCAAAATTGCACCTTGCAATGCGGAGAAATTACTGTTTGTGCATTTACAATATTCATTGATTTTTGCCATTGAAAAACGTCCAGAAATGATTGAAGCTACTGACTGAATGAAAGGAGCTGGCATCTCACTCTCTTTGAATCTTCTTTATCATGCTAAGAGGAGCAGGAAAAAGCAAAAAAATTCAGAATTGCACCTTGCAATGCGGAGAAATTACAGTTTGTGCATTTACAATATTCATTGATTTTTGCCATTGAAGAACGTCCAGAAATGATTGAAGCTACTGACTGAATGAAAGGAGCTGGCATCTCACTCTCTTTGAATCTTCTTTATCATGCTAAGAGGAGCAGGAAAAAGCAAAAAAATTCAGAATTGCACCTTGCAATGCGGAGAAATTACTGTTTGTGCATTTACAATATTCATTGATTTTTGCCATTGAAAAACGTCCAGAAATGATTGAAGCTACTGACTGAATGAAAGGAGCTGGCATCTCACTCTCTTTGAATCTTCTTTATCATGCTAAGAGGAGCAGGAAAAAGCAAAAAATTTCAGAATTGCACCTTGCAATGCGGAGAAATTACTGTTTGTGCATTTACAATATTCATTGATTTTTGCCATTGAAAAACATGTTATTCATATACCAGAAATGTTTGAAGCTCCTGACTGAATGAAAGGAGCTGGCACCTCACTCTCTTTGAATCTTCTTTATCATGCTAAGAGGAGCAGGAAAAAGCAAAAAATTTCAGAATTGCACCTTGCAATGCGGAGAAATTACTGTTTGTGCATTTACAATATTCATTGATTTTTGCCATTGAAAAACATCATGTTATTCATATACCAGAAATGTTTGAAGCTACTGACTGAATGAAAGGAGCTGACATCTCACTCTCTTTGAATCTTCTTTATCATGCTAAGAGGAGCAGGAAAAAGCAAAAAATTTCAGAATTGCACCTTGCAATGCGGAGAAATTACAGTTTGTGCATTTACAATATTCATTGATTTTTGCCATTGAAGAACGTCCAGAAATGATTGAAGCTACTGACTGAATGAAAGGAGCTGGCATCTCACTCTCTTTGAATCTTCTTTATCATGCTAAGAGGAGCAGGAAAAAGCAAAAAATTTCAGAATTGCACCTTGCAATGCGGAGAAATTACTGTTTGTGCATTTACAATATTCATTGATTTTTGCCATTGAAAAACGTCCAGAAATGATTGAAGCTACTGACTGAATGAAAGGAGCTGGCATCTCACTCTCTTTGAATCTTCTTTATCATGCTAAGAGGAGCAGGAAAAAGCAAAAAATTTCAGAATTGCACCTTGCAATGCGGAGAAATTACTGTTTGTGCATTTACAATATTCATTGATTTTTGCCATTGAAAAACATGTTATTCATATACCAGAAATGTTTGAAGCTCCTGACTGAATGAAAGGAGCTGGCACCTCACTCTCTTTGAATCTTCTTTATCATGCTAAGAGGGGCAGGAAAAAGCAAAAAATTTCAGAATTGCACCTTGCAATGCGGAGAAATTACTGTTTGTGCATTTACAATATTCATTGATTTTTGCCATTGAAAAACGTCCAGAAATGATTGAAGCTACTGACTGAATGAAAGGAGCTGGCATCTCACTCTCTTTGAATCTTCTTTATCATGCTAAGAGGAGCAGGAAAAAGCAAAAAAATTCAGAATTGCACCTTGCAATGCGGAGAAATTACTGTTTGTGCATTTACAATATTCATTGATTTTTGCCATTGAAAAACGTCCAGAAATGATTGAAGCTACTGACTGAATGAAAGGAGCTGGCATCTCACTCTCTTTGAATCTTCTTTATCATGCTAAGAGGAGCAGGAAAAAGCAAAAAATTTCAGAATTGCACCTTGCAATGCGGAGAAATTACTGTTTGTGTATTTACAATATTCATTGATTTTTGCCATTGAAAAACGTCCAGAAATGATTTAAGCTACTGACTGAATGAAAGGAGCTGGCATCTCACTCTCTTTGAATCTTCTTTATCATGCTAAGAGGAGCAGGAAAAAGCAAAAAATTTCAGAATTGCACCTTGCAATGCGGAGAAATTACTGTTTGTGCATTTACAATATTCATTGATTTTTGCCATTGAAAAATATGTTATTCATATACCAGAAATGTTTGAAGCTCCTGACTGAATGAAAGGATCTGGCACCTCACTCTCTTTGAATCTTCTTTATCATGCTAAGAGGAGCAGGAAAAAGCAAAAAATTTCAGAATTGCACCTTGCAATGCGGAGAAATTACTGTTTGTGCATTTACAATATTCATTGATTTTTGCCATTGAAAAACGTCCAGAAATGATTGAAGCTACTGACTGAATGAAAGGAGCTGTCATCTCATTCTCTTTGAATCTTCTTTATCATGCTAAGAGGAGCAGGAAAAAGCAAAAAATTTCAGAATTGCACCTTGCAATGCCGAGAAATTACTGTTTGTGCATTTACAATATTCATTGATTTTTGCCATTGAAAAATGTCCAGAAATGATTGAAGCTACTGACTGAATGAAAGGAGCTGGCATCTCACTCTCTTTGAATCTTCTTTATCATGCTAAGAGGAGCAGGAAAAAGCAAAAAATTTCAGAATTGCGCCTTGCAATGCGGAGAAATTACTGTTTGTGCATTTACAATATTCATTGATTTTTGCGATTGAAAAACATCATGTTATTCATATACCAGAAATGATTGAAGCTACTGACTGAATGAAAGGAGCTGGCATCTCACTCTCTTTGAATCTTCTTTATCATGCTAAGAGGAGCAGGAAAAAGTAAAAAATTTCAGAATTTCACCTTGCAATGCGGAGAAATTACTGTTTGTGCATTTACAATATTCAATGATTTTTGCCATTGAAAAACGTCCAGAAATGATTGAAGCTACTGACTGAACGAAAGGAGCTGGCATCTCACTCTCTTTGAATCTTCTTTATCATGCTAAGAGGAGCAGGAAAAAGCAAAAAATTTCAGAATTGCACCTTGCAATGCGGAGAAATTACTGTTTGTGCATTTACAATATTCATTGATTTTTGCCATTGAAAAACATCATGTTATTCATATACCAGAAATGTTTGAAGCTACTGACTTAATGAAAGGAGCTGGTATCTCACTCTCTTTGAATCTTCTTCATAATGCTAAGAGGAGCAGGAAAAAGCAAAAAATTTCAGAATTGCACCTTGCAATGCGGAGAAATTACTGTTTGTGCATTTACAATATTCATTGATTTTTGCCATTGAAAAACGTCCAGAAATGATTGAAGCTACTGACAATGAAAGGAGCTGGCATCTCACTCTCTTTGAATCTTCTTTATCATGCTAAGAGGAGCAGGAAAAAGCAAAAAATTTCAGAATTGCGCCTTGCAATGCGGAGAAATTACTGTTTGTGCATTTACAATATTCATTGATTTTTGCGATTGAAAAACATCATGTTATTCATATACCAGAAATGATTGAAGCTACTGACTGAATGAAAGGAGCTGGCATCTCACTCTCTTTGAATCTTCTTTATCATGCTAAGAGGAGCAGGAAAAAGTAAAAAAATTCAGAATTGCACCTTGCAATGCGGAGAAATTACTGTTTGTGCATTTACAATATTCAATGATTTTTGCCATTGAAAAACGTCCAGAAATGATTGAAGCTACTGACTGAATGAAAGGAGCTGGCATCTCACTCTCTTTGAATCTTGTTTATCATGCTAAGAGGAGCAGGAAAAAGCAAAAAATTTCAGAATTGCACCTTGCAATGCGGAGAAATTACTGTTTGTGCATTTACAATATTCATTGATTTTTGCCATTGAAAAACGTCCAGAAATGATTGAAGCTACTGACTGAATGAAAGGAGCTGGCATCTCACTCTCTTTGAATCTTCTTTATCATGCTAAGAGGAGCAGGAAAAAGCAAAAAATTTCAGAATTGCACCTTGCAATGCGGAGAAATTACTGTTTGTGCATTTACAATATTCATTGATTTTTGCCATTGAAAAACGTCCAGAAATGATTTAAGCTACTGACTGAATGAAAGGAGCTGGCATCTCACTCTCTTTGAATCTTCTTTATCATGCTAAGAGGAGCAGGAAAAAGCAAAAAATTTCAGAATTGCACCTTGCAATGCGGAGAAATTACTGTTTGTGCATTTACAATATTCATTGATTTTTGCCATTGAAAAATATGTTATTCATATACCAGAAATGTTTGAAGCTCCTGACTGAATGAAAGGATCTGGCACCTCACTCTCTTTGAATCTTCTTTATCATGCTTAGAGGAGCAGGAAAAAGCAAAAAATTTCAGAATTGCACCTTGCAATGCGGAGAAATTACTGTTTGTGCATTTACAATATTCATTGATTTTTGCCATTGAAAAACGTCCAGAAATGATTGAAGCTACTGACTGAATGAAAGGAGCTGTCATCTCATTCTCTTTGAATCTTCTTTATCATGCTAAGAGGAGCAGGAAAAAGCAAAAAATTTCAGAATTGCACCTTGCAATGCCGAGAAATTACTGTTTGTGCATTTACAATATTCATTGATTTTTGCCATTGAAAAATGTCCAGAAATGATTGAAGCTACTGACTGAATGAAAGGAGCTGGCATCTCACTCTCTTTGAATCTTCTTTATCATGCTAAGAGGAGCAGGAAAAAGCAAAAAATTTCAGAATTGCGCCTTGCAATGCGGAGAAATTACTGTTTGTGCATTTACAAAATTCATTGATTTTTGCCATTGAAAAACATCATGTTATTCATATACCAGAAATGATTGAAGCTACTGACTGAATGAAAGGAGCTGGCATCTCACTCTCTTTGAATCTTCTTTATCATGCTAAGAGGAGCAGGAAAAAGTAAAAAATTTCAGAATTGCACCTTGCAATGCGGAGAAATTACTGTTTGTGCATTTACAATATTCAATGATTTTTGCCATTGAAAAACGTCCAGAAATGATTGAAGCTACTGACTGAACGAAAGGAGCTGGCATCTCACTCTCTTTGAATCTTCTTTATCATGCTAAGAGGAGCAGGAAAAAGCAAAAAATTTCAGAATTGCACCTTGCAATGCGGAGAAATTACTGTTTGTGCATTTACAATATTCATTGATTTTTGCCATTGAAAAACATCATGTTATTCATATACCAGAAATGTTTGAAGCTACTGACTTAATGAAAGGAGCTGGTATCTCACTCTTTGAATCTTCTTCATAATGCTAAGAGGAGCAGGAAAAAGCAAAAAATTTCAGAATTGCGCCTTGCAATGCGGAGAAATTACTGTTTGTGCATTTACAATATTCATTGATTTTTGCCATTGAAAAACGTCCAGAAATGATTGAAGCTACTGACAATGAAAGGAGCTGGCATCTCACTCTCTTTGAATCTTCTTTATCATGCTAAGAGGAGCAGGAAAAAGCAAAAAATTTCAGAATTGCACCTTGCAATGCTGAGAAATTACTGTTTGTGCATATACAAAATTCATTGATTTTTACCATTGAAAAACATCATGTTATTCATATACCAGAAATGATTGAAGCTACTGACTGAATGAAAGGAGCTGGCATCTCACTCTCTTTGAATCTTCTTTATCATGGCTAAGAGGAGCAGGAAAAAGCAAAAAATTTCAGAATTGCACCTTGCAATGCGGAGAAATTACTGTTTGTGCATTTACAATATTCATTGATTTTTGCCATTGAAAAACATCATGTTATTCATATACCAGAAATGTTTGAAGCTACTGACTGAATGAAAGGAACTGACATCTCACTCTCTTTGAATCTTCTTTATCATGCTAAGAGGAGCAGGAAAAAGCAAAAAATTTCAGAATTGCACCTTGCAATGCGGAGAAATTACTGTTTGTGCATTTACAATATTCATTGATTTTTGCCATTGAAAAACGTCCAGAAATGATTGAAGCTACTGACTGAATGAAAGGAGCTGGCATCTCATTCTCTTTGAATCTTCTTTATCATGCTAAGAGGAGCAGGAAAAAGCAAAAAATTTCAGAATTGCACCTTGCAATGCCGAGAAATTACTGTTTGTGCATTTACAATATTCATTGATTTTTGCCATTGAAAAATGTCCAGAAATGATTGAAGCTACTGACTGAATGAAAGGAGCTGGCATCTCACTCTCTTTGAATCTTCTTTATCATGCTAAGAGGAGCAGGAAAAAGCAAAAAATTTCAGAATTGCGCCTTGCAATGCGGAGAAATTACTGTTTGTGCATTTACAAAATTCATTGATTTTTGCCATTGAAAAACATCATGTTATTCATATGCCAGGAATGATTGACGCTACTGACTGAAGGAAAGGAGCTGGCATCTCACTCTCTTTGAATCTTCTTTATCATGCTAAGAGGAGCAGGAAAAAGCAAAAAATTTCAGAATTGCACCTTGCAATGCGGAGAAATTACTGTTTGTGCATTTACAATATTCATTGATTTTTGCGATTGAAAAACATCATGTTATTCATATACCAGAAATGATTGAAGCTACTGACTGAATGAAAGGAGCTGGCATCTCACTCTCTTTGAATCTTCTTTATCATGCTAAGAGGAGCAGGAAAAAGTAAAAAATTTCAGAATTGCACCTTGCAATGCGGAGAAATTACTGTTTGTGCATTTACAATATTCAATGATTTTTGCCATTGAAAAACGTCCAGAAATGATTGAAGCTACTGACTGAACGAAAGGAGCTGGCATCTCACTCTCTTTGAATCTTCTTTATCATGCTAAGAGGAGCAGGAAAAAGCAAAAAATTTCAGAATTGCACCTTGCAATGCGGAGAAATTACTGTTTGTGCATTTACAATATTCATTGATTTTTGCCATTGAAAAACATCATGTTATTCATATACCAGAAATGTTTGAAGCTACTGACTTAATGAAACGAGCTGGTATCTCACTCTTTGAATCTTCTTCATAATGCTAAGAGGAGCAGGAAAAAGCAAAAAATTTCAGAATTGCGCCTTGCAATGCGGAGAAATTACTGTTTGTGCATTTACAATATTCATTGATTTTTGCCATTGAAAAACGTCCAGAAATGATTGAAGCTACTGACAATGAAAGGAGCTGGCATCTCACTCTCTTTGAATCTTCTTTATCATGCTAAGAGGAGCAGGAAAAAGCAAAAAATTTCAGAATTGCACCTTGCAATGCTGAGAAATTACTGTTTGTGCATTTACAAAATTCATTGATTTTTACCATTGAAAAACATCATGTTATTCATATACCAGAAATGATTGAAGCTACTGACTGAATGAAAGGAGCTGGCATCTCACTCTCTTTGAATCTTCTTTATCATGGCTAAGAGGAGCAGGAAAAAGCAAAAAATTTCAGAATTGCACCTTGCAATGCGGAGAAATTACTGTTTGTGCATTTACAATATTCATTGATTTTTGCCATTGAAAAACATCATGTTATTCATATACCAGAAATGTTTGAAGCTACTGACTGAATGAAAGGAACTGACATCTCACTCTCTTTGAATCTTCTTTATCATGCTAAGAGGAGCAGGAAAAAGCAAAAAATTTCAGAATTGCACCTTGCAATGCGGAGAAATTACTGTTTGTGCATTTACAATATTCATTGATTTTTGCCATTGAAAAACGTCCAGAAATGATTGAAGCTACTGACTGAATGAAAGGAGCTGGCATCTCACTCTCTTTGAATCTTCTTTATCATGCTAAGAGGAGCAGGAAAAAGCAAAAAATTTCAGAATTGCACCTTGCAATGCGGAGAAATTACTGTTTGTGCATTTACAATATTCATTGATTTTTGCCATTGAAAAACGTCCAGAAATGATTGAAGCTACTGACTGAATGAAAGGAGCTGGCATCTCACTCTCTTTGAATCTTCTTTATCATGCTAAGAGGAGCAGGAAAAAGCAAAAAAATTCAGAATTGCACCTTGCAATGCGGAGAAATTACAGTTTGTGCATTTACAATATTCATTGATTTTTGCCATTGAAAAACGTCCAGAAATGATTGAAGCTACTGACTGAATAAAAGGAGCTGGCATCTCACTCTCTTTGAGTCTTCTTTATCATGCTAAGAGGAGCAGGAAAAAGCAAAAAATTTCAGAATTGCACCTTGCAATGCGGAGTAATTACTATTTGTGCATTTACAATATTCATTGATTTTTGCCATTGAAAAACGTCCAGAAATGATTGAAGCTACTGACTGAATGAAAGGAGCTGGCATCTCACTCTCTTTGAATCTTCTTTATCATGCTAAGAGGAGAAGGAAAAAGCAAAAAATTTCAGAATTGCACCTTGCAATGCGGAGAAATTACTGTTTGTGCATTTACAATATTCATTGATTTTTGACATTGAAAAACATGTTATTCATATACCAGAAATGTTTGAAGCTCCTGACTGAATGAAAGGAGCTGGCATCTCACTCTCTTTGAATCTTCTTTATCATGCTAAGAGGAGCAGGAAAAAGCAAAAAATTTCAGAATTGCACCTTGCAATGCGGAGAAATTACTGTTTGTGCATTTACAATATTCATTGATTTTTGCCATTGAAAAACGTCCAGAAATGATTGAAGCTACTGACTGAATGAAAGGAGCTGGCATCTCACTCTCTTTGAATCTTCTTTATCATGCTTAGAGGAGCAGGAAAAATCAAAAAATTTCAGAATTGCACCTTGCAATGCGGAGAAATTACTGTTTGTGCATTTACAATATTCATTGATTTTTGCCATTGAAAAATGTCCAGAAATGATTGAAGCTACTGACTGAATGAAAGGAGCTGGCATCTCACTCTCTTTGAATCTTCTTTATCATGCTAAGAGGAGCAGGAAAAAGCAAAAAATTTCAGAATTGCGCCTTGCAATGCGGAGAAATTACTGTTTGTGCATTTACAAAATTCATTGATTTTTGCCATTGAAAAACATCATGTTATTCATATACCAGAAATGATTGAAGCTACTGACTGAAGGAAAGGAGCTGGCATCTCACTCTCTTTGAATCTTCTTTATCATGCTAAGAGGAGCTGGAAAAAGCAAAAAATTTCAGAATTGCACCTTGCAATGCGGAGAAATTACTGTTTGTGCATTTACAATATTCATTGATTTTTGCCATTGAAAAAAGTCCAGAAATGATTGAAGCTACTGACTGAATGAAAGGAGCTGGCATCTCACTCTCTTTGAATCTTCTTTATCATGCTAAGAGGAGCAGGAAAAAGCAAAAAATTTCAGAATTGCACCTTGCAATGCGGAGAAATTACTGTTTGTGCATTTACAATATTCATTGATTTTTGCAATTGAAAAACGTCCAGAAATGATTGAAACTACTGACTGAATGAAAGGAGCTGGCATCTCACTCTCTTTGAATCTTCTTTATCATGCTAAGAGGAGCAGGAAAAAGTAAAAAATTTCAGAATTGCACCTTGCAATGCGGAGAAATTACTGTTTGTGCATTTACAATATTCAATGATTTTTGCCATTGAAAAACGTCCAGAAATGACTGAAGCTACTGACTGAACGAAAGGAGCTGGCATCTCACTCTCTTTGAATCTTCTTTATCATGCTAAGAGGAGCAAGAAAAAGCAAAAAATTTTAGAATTGCACCTTGCAATGCGGAGAAATTACTGTTTGTGCATTTACAATATTCATTGATTTTTGCCATTGAAAAACATCATGTTATTCATATACCAGAAATGTTTGAAGCTACTGACTGAATGAAAGGAGCTGGTATCTCACTCTCTTTGAATCTTCTTCATAATGCTAAGAGGAGCAGGAAAAAGCAAAAAATTTCAGAATTGCACCTTGCAATGCGGAGAAATTACTGTTTGTGCATTTACAATATTCATTGATTTTTGCCATTGAAAAACGTCAAGAAATGATTGAAGCTACTGACAATGAAAGGAGCTGGCTTCTCACTCTCTTTGAATCTTCTTTATCATGCTAAGAGGAGCAGGAAAAAGCAAAAAATTTCAGAATTGCACCTTGCAATGCTGAGAAATTACTGTTTGTGCATTTACAAAATTCATTGATTTTTGCCATTGAAAAACATCATGTTATTCATATACCAGAAATGATTGAAGCTACTGACTGAATGAAAGGAGCTGGCATCTCACTCTCTTTGAATCTTCTTTATCATGCTAAGAGGAGCAGGAAAAAGCAAAAAATTTCAGAATTGCACCTTGCAATGCGGAGAAATTACTGTTTGTGCATTTACAATATTCATTGATTTTTGCCATTGAAAAACATCATGTTATTCATATACCAGAAATGTTTGAAGCTACTGACTGAATGAAAGGAGCTGACATCTCACTCTCTTTGAATCTTCTTTATCATGCTAAGAGGAGCAGGAAAAAGCAAAAAATTTCAGAATTGCACCTTGCAATGCGGAGAAATTACTGTTTGTGCATTTACAATATTCATTGATTTTTGCCATTGAAAAACGTCCAGAAATGATTGAAGCTACTGACTGAATGAAAGGAGCTGGCATCTCACTCTCTTTGAATCTTCTTTATCATGCTAAGAGGAGCAGGAAAAAGCAAAAAATTTCAGAATTGCACCTTGCAATGCGGAGAAATTACTGTTTGTGCATTTACAATATTCATTGATTTTTGCCATTGAAAAACGTCCAGAAATGATTGAAGCTACTGACTGAATGAAAGGAGCTGGCATCTCACTCTCTTTGAATCTTCTTTATCATGCTAAGAGGAGCAGGAAAAAGCAAAAAATTTCAGAATTGCACCTTGCAATGCGGAGAAATTACTGTTTGTGCATTTACAATATTCATTGATTTTTGCCATTGAAAAACGTCCAGAAATGATTGAAGCTACTGACTGAATGAAAGGAGCTGGCATCTCACTCTCTTTGAATCTTCTTTATCATGCTAAGAGGAGCAGGAAAAAGCAAAAAATTTCAGAATTGCACCTTGCAATGCGGAGAAATTAATGTTTGTGCATTTACAATATTCATTGATTTTTGCCATTGAAAAACATGTTATTCATATACCAGAAATGTTTGAAGCTCCTGACTGAATGAAAGGAGCTGGCACCTCACTCTCTTTGAATCTTCTTTATCATGCTAAGAGGAGCAGGAAAAAGCAAAAAATTTCAGAATTGCACCTTGCAATGCGGAGAAATTACTGTTTGTGCATTTACAATATTCATTGATTTTTGCCATTGAAAAACGTCCAGAAATGATTGAAGCTACTGACTGAATGAAAGGAGCTGGCATCTCACTCTCTTTGAATCTTCTTTATCATGCTAAGAGGAGCAGGAAAAAGCAAAAAATTTCAGAATTGCACCTTGCAATGCGGAGAAATTACTGTTTGTGCATTTACAATATTCATTGATTTTTGCCATTGAAAAATGTCCAGAAATGATTGAAGCTACTGACTGAATGAAAGGAGCTGGCATCTCACTCTCTTTGAATCTTCTTTATCATGCTAAGAGGAGCAGGAAAAAGCAAAAAATTTCAGAATTGCGCCTTGCAATGCGGAGAAATTACTGTTTGTGCATTTACAAAATTCATTGATTTTTGCCATTGAAAAACATCATGTTATTCATATACCAGAAATGTTTGAAGCTACTGACTGAATGAAAGGAGCTGGTATCTCACTCTCTTTGAATCTTCTTCATAATGCTAAGAGGAGCAGGAAAAAGCAAAAAATTTCAGAATTGCACCTTGCAATGCGGAGAAATTACTGTTTGTGCATTTACAATATTCATTGATTTTTGCCATTGGAAAACGTCCAGAAATGATTGAAGCTACTGACAATGAAAGGAGCTGGCATCTCACTCTCTTTGAATCTTCTTTATCATGCTAAGAGGAGCAGGAAAAAGCAAAAAATTTCAGAATTGCACCTTGCAATGCTGAGAAATTACTGTTTGTGCATTTACAAAATTCATTGATTTTTGCCATTGAAAAACATCATGTTATTCATATACCAGAAATGATTGAAGCTACTGACTGAATGAAAGGAGCTGGCATCTCACTCTCTTTGAATCTTCTTTATCATGCTAAGAGGAGCAGGAAAAAGCAAAAAATTTCAGAATTGCACCTTGCAATGCGGAGAAATTACTGTTTGTGCATTTACAATATTCATTGATTTTTGCCATTGAAAAACATCATGTTATTCATATACCAGAAATGTTTGAAGCTACTTACTGAATGAAAGGAGCTGACATCTCACTCTCTTTGAATCTTCTTTATCATGCTAAGAGGAGCAGGAAAAAGCAAAAAATTTCAGAATTGCACCTTGCAATGCGGAGAAATTACTGTTTGTGCATTTACAATATTCATTGATTTTTGCCATTGAAAAACGTCCAGAAATGATTGAAGCTACTGACTGAATGAAAGGAGCTGGCATCTCACTCTCTCTGAAACTTCTTTATCATGCTAAGAGGAGCAGGAAAAAGCAAAAAATTTCAGAATTGCACCTTGCAATGCGGAGAAATTACTGTTTGTGCATTTACAATATTCATTGATTTTTGCCATTGAAAAACGTCCAGAAATGATTGAAGCTACTGACTGAATGAAAGGAGCTGGCATCTCACTCTCTTTGAATCTTCTTTATCATGCTAAGAGGAGCAGGAAAAAGCAAAAAATTTCAGAATTGCACCTTGCAATGCGGAGAAATTACAGTTTGTGCATTTACAATATTCATTGATTTTTGCCATTGAAAAACGTCCAGAAATGATTGAAGCTACTGACTGAATGAAAGGAGCTGGCATCTCACTCTCTTTGAATCTTCTTTATCATGCTAAGAGGAGCAGGAAAAAGCAAAAAATTTCAGAATTGCACCTTGCAATGCGGAGAAATTACTGTTTGTGCATTTACAATATTCATTGATTTTTGCCATTGAAAAACGTCCAGAAATGATTGAAGCTACTGACTGAATGAAAGGAGCTGGCATCTCACTCTCTTTGAATCTTCTTTATCATGCTAAGAGTAGCAGGAAAAAGCAAAAAATTTCAAAATTGCACCTTGCAATGACGAGAAATTACTGTTTGTGCATTTACAATATTCATTGATTTTTGTAATTGAAAAACATGTTATTCATATACCAGAAATGTTTGAAGCTCCTGACTGAATGAAAGGAGCTGGCACCTCACTCTCTTTGAATCTTCTTTATCATGCTAAGAGGAGCAGGAAAAAGCAAAAAATTTCAGAATTGCACCTTGCAATGCGGAGAAATTACTGTTTGTGCATTTACAATATTCATTGATTTTTGCCATTGAAAAACGTCCAGAAATGATTGAAGCTACTGACTGAATGAAAGGAGCTGGCATCTCACTCTCTCTGAATCTTCTTTATCATGCTAAGAGGAGCAGGAAAAAGCAAAAAATTTCAGAATTGCACCTTGCAATGCGGAGAAATTACTGTTTGTGCATTTACAATATTCATTGATTTTTGCCATTGAAAAATGTCCAGAAATGATTGAAGCTACTGACTGAATGAAAGGAGCTGGCATCTCACTCTCTTTGAATCTTCTTTATCATGCTAAGAGGAGCAGGAAAAAGCAAAAAATTTCAGAATTGCACCTTGCAATGTGGAGAAATTACTGTTTGTGCATTTACAATATTCATTGATTTTTGCCATTGAAAAACGTCCAGAAATGATTGAAGCTACTGACTGAATGAAAGGAGCTGGCATCTCACTCTCTTTGAATCTTCTTTATCATGCTAAGAGGAGCAGGAAAAAGCAAAAAATTTCAGAATTGCACCTTGCAATGCGGAGAAATTACTGTTTGTGCATTTACAATATTCATTGATTTTTGCGATTGAAAAACATCATGTTATTCATATACCAGAAATGATTGAAGCTACTGACTGAATGAAAGGAGCTGGCATCTCACTCTCTTTGAATCTTCTTTATCATGCTAAGAGGAGCAGGAAAAAGTAAAAAATTTCAGAATTGCACCTTGCAATGCGGAGAAATTACTGTTTGTGCATTTACAATATTCAATGATTTTTGCCATTGAAAAACGTCCAGAAATGATTGAAGCTACTGACTGAATGAAAGGAGCTGGCATCTCACTCTCTTTGAATCTTGTTTATCATGCTAAGAGGAGCACGAAAAAGCAAAAAATTTCAGAATTGCACCTTGCAATGCGGAGAAATTACTGTTTGTGCATTTACAATATTCATTGATTTTTGCCATTGAAAAACGTCCAGAAATGATTGAAGCTACTGACTGAATGAAAGGAGCTGGCATCTCACTCTCTTTGAATCTTCTTTATCATGCTAAGAGGAGCAGGAAAAAGCAAAAAATTTCAGAATTGCACCTTGCAATGCGGAGAAATTACTGTTTGTGCATTTACTATATTCATTGATTTTTGCCATTGAAAAACATCGTTATTCATATACCAGAAATGATTGAAGCTACTGACTGAATGAAAGAGCTGGCATCTCACTCTCTTTGAATCTTCTTTATCATGCTAAGAGGAGCAGGAAAAAGTAAAAAATTTCAGAATTGCACCTTGCAATGCGGAGAAATTACTGTTTGTGCATTTACAATATTCATTGATTTTTGCCATTGAAAAACATCATGTTATTCATATACCAGAAATGATTGAAGCTACTGACTGAATGAAAGGAGCTGGCATCTCACTCTCTTTGAATCTTCTTTATCATGCTAAGAGGAGCAGGAAAAAGTAAAAAATTTCAGAATTGCACCTTGCAATGCGGAGAAATTACTGTTTGTGCATTTACAATATTCAATGATTTTTGCCATTGAAAAACGTCCAGAAATGATTGAAGCTACTGACTGAATGAAAGGAGCTGGCATCTCACTCTCTTTGAATCTTGTTTATCATGCTAAGAGGAGCACGAAAAAGCAAAAAATTTCAGAATTGCACCTTGCAATGCGGAGAAATTACTGTTTGTGCATTTACAATATTCATTGATTTTTGCCATTGAAAAACGTCCAGAAATGATTGAAGCTACTGACTGAATGAAAGGAGCTGGCATCTCACTCTCTTTGAATCTTCTTTATCATGCTAAGAGGAGCAGGAAAAAGCAAAAAATTTCAGAATTGCACCTTGCAATGCGGAGAAATTACTGTTTGTGCATTTACTATATTCATTGATTTTTGCCATTGAAAAACATCGTTATTCATATACCAGAAATGATTGAAGCTACTGACTGAATGAAAGAGCTGGCATCTCACTCTCTTTGAATCTTCTTTATCATGCTAAGAGGAGCAGGAAAAAGTAAAAAATTTCAGAATTGCACCTTGCAATGCGGAGAAATTACTGTTTGTGCATTTACAATATTCATTGATTTTTGCCATTGAAAAACATCATGTTATTCATATACCAGAAATGATTGAAGCTACTGACTGAATGAAAGGAGCTGGCATCTCACTCTCTTTGAATCTTCTTTATCATGCTAAGAGGAGCAGGAAAAAGTAAAAAATTTCAGAATTGCACCTTGCAATGCAGAGAAATTAATGTTTGTGCATTTACAATATTCAATGATTTTTGCCATTGAAAAACGTCCAGAAATGATTGAAGCTACTGACTGAACGAAAGGAGCTGGCATCTCGCTCTCTTTAAATCTTCTTTATCATGCAAAGAGGAGCAGGAAAAAGCAAAAAATTTCAGAATTGCACCTTGCAATGCGGAGAAATCACTGTTTGTGCATTTAAAATATTCATTGATTTTTGCCATTGAAAAACATCATGTTATTCATATACCAGAAATGTTTGAAGCTACTGACTGAATGAAAGGAGCTGGCATCTCACTCTCTTTGAATCTTCTTTATCATGCTAAGAGGAGCAGGAAAAAGCAAAAAATTTCAGAATTGCACCTTGCAATGCGGAGAAATTACTGTTTGTGCATTTACAATATTCATTGATTTTTGCCATTGAAAAACGTCCAGAAATGATTGAAGCTACTGACTGAATGAAAGGAGCTGGCATCTCACTCTCTTTGAATCTTCTTTATCATGCTAAGAGGAGCAGGAAAAAGCAAAAAATTTCAGAATTGCACCTTGCAATGCGGAGAAATTACAGTTTGTGCATTTACAATATTCATTGATTTTTGCCATTGAAAAACGTCCAGAAATGATTGAAGCTACTGACTGAATGAAAGGAGCTGGCATCTCACTCTCTTTGAATCTTCTTTATCATGCTAAGAGGAGCAGGAAAAAGCAAAAAATTTCAGACTTGCACCTTGCAATGCGGAGAAATTACTGTTTGTGCATTTACAATATTCATTGATTTTTGCCATTGAAAAACATCATGTTATTCATATACCAGAAATGTTTGAAGCTACTGACTGAATCAAAGGAGCTGGCATCTCACTCTCTTTGAATCTTCTTTATCATGCTAAGAGGAGCAGGAAAAAGCAAAAAATTTCAGAATTGCACCTTGCAATGCGGAGAAATTAGTTTGTGCATTTACAATATTCATTGATTTTTGCCATTGAAAAACGTCCAGAAATGATTGAAGCTACTGACTGAATGAAAGGAGCTGGCATCTCACTCTCTTTGAATCTTCTTTATCATGCTAAGAGGAGCAGGAAAAAGCAAAAAATTTCAGAATTGCACCTTGCAATGCGGAGAAATTACTGTTTGTGCATTTACAATATTCATTGATTTTTGCCATTGAAAAACGTCCAGAAATGATTGAAGCTACTGACTGAATGAAAGGAGCTGGCATCTCACTCTCTTTGAATCTTCTTTATCATGCTAAGAGGAGCAGGAAAAAGCAAAAAATTTCAGAATTGCACCTTGCAATGCGGAGAAATTACTGTTTGTGCATTTACAATATTCATTGATTTTTGCCATTGAAAAACATGTTATTCATATACCAGAAATGTTTGAAGCTACTGACTGAATGAAAGGAGCTGGCACCTCACTCTCTTTGAATCTTCTTTATCATGCTAAGAGGAGCGGGAAAAAGCAAAAAATTTCAGAATTGCACCTTGCAATGCGGAGAAATTACTGTTTGTGCATTTACAATATTCATTGATTTTTGCCATTGAAAAACGTCCAGAAATGATTGAAGGTACTGACTGAATGAAAGGAGCTGGCATCTCACTCTCTTTGAATCTTCTTTATCATGCTAAGAGGAGCAGGAAAAAGCAAAAAATTTCAGAATTGCACCTTGCAATGCGGAGAAATTACTGTTTGTGCATTTACAATATTCATTGATTTTTGCCATTGAAAAACATCATGTTATTCATATACCAGAAATGTTTGAAGCTACTGACTGAATGAAAGGAGTTGGCATCTCACTCTCTTTGAATCTTCTTTATCATGCTAAGAGGAGCAGGAAAAAGCAAAAAATTTCAGAATTGCACCTTGCAATGCGGAGAAATTACTGTTTGTGCATTTACAATATTCATTGATTTTTGCCATTGAAAAACATCATGTTATTCATATACCAGAAATGTTTGAAGCTACTGACTGAATGAAAGGAGCTGGCATCTCACTCTCTTTGAATCTTCTTTATCATGCTAAGAGGAGCAGGAAAAAGCAAAAAATTTTAGAATTGCACATTGCAATGTGGAGAAATTACTGTTTGTGCATTTACAATATTCATTGATTTTTACCATTGAAAAACGTCCAGAAATGATTGAAGCTACTGACTGAATGAAAGTAGCTGGCATCTCACTCTCTTTGAATCTTCTTTATCATGCTAAGAGGAGCAGGAAAAAGCAAAAAATTTCAGACTTGCACCTTGCAATGCGGAGAAATTACTGTTTGTGCATTTACAATATTCATTGATTTTTGCCATTGAAAAACATCATGTTATTCATATACCAGAAATGTTTGAAGCTACTGACTGAATGAAAGGAGCTGGCATCTCACTCTCTTTGAATCTTCTTTATCATGCTAAGAGGAGCAGGAAAAAGCAAAAAATTTCAGAATTGCACCTTGCAATGCGGAGAAATTACTGTTTGTGCATTTACAATATTCATTGATTATTGCCATTGAAAAACGTCCAGAAATGATTGAAGCTACTGACTGAATGAAAGGAGCTGGCATCTCACTCTCTTTGAATCTTCTTTATCATGCTAAGAGGAGCAGGAAAAAGCAAAAAATTTCAGAATTGCACCTTGCAATGCGGAGAAATTACTGTTTGTGCATTTACAATATTCATTGATTTTTGCCATTGAAAAACGTCCAGAAATGATTGAAGCTACTGACTGAATGAAAGGAGCTGGCATCTCACTCTCTTTGAATCTTCTTTATCATGCTAAGAGGAGCAGGAAAAAGCAAAAAATTTCAGAATTGCACCTTGCAATGCGGAGAAATTACTGTTTGTGCATTTACAATATTCATTGATTTTTGCCATTGAAAAACATGTTATTCATATACCAGAAATGTTTGAAGCTACTGACTGAATGAAAGGAGCTGGCACCTCACTCTCTTTGAATCTTCTTTATCATGCTAAGAGGAGCGAGAAAAAGCAAAAAATTTCAGAATTGCACCTTGCAATGCGGAGAAATTACTGTTTGTGCATTTATAATATTCAATGATTTTTGCCATTGAAAAACGTCCAGAAATGATTGAAGCTACTGACTGAACGAAATGAGCTGGCATCTCACTCTCTTTGAATCTTCTTTATCATGCTAAGAGGAGCAGGAAAAAGCAAAAAATTTCAGAATTGCACCTTGCAATGCGGAGAAATTACTGTTTGTGCATTTACAATATTCATTGATTTTTGCCATTGAAAAACGTCCAGAAATGATTGAAGCTACTGACTGAATGAAAGGAGCTGGCATCTCACTCTCTTTGAATCTTCTTTATCATGCTAAGAGGAGCAGGAAAAAGCAAAAAATTTCAGAATTGCACCTTGCAATGCGGAGAAATTACTGTTTGTGCATTTACAATATTCATTGATTTTTGCCATTGAAAAACATCATGTTATTCATATACCAGAAATGTTTGAAGCTACTGGCTGAATGAAAGGAGCTGACATCTCACTCTCTTTGAATCTTCTTTATCATGCTAAGAGGAGCAGGAAAAAGCAAAAAATTTCAGAGTTGCACCTTGCAATGCGGAGAAATTACTGTTTGTGCATTTACAATATTCATTGATTTTTGCCATTGAAAAACGTCCAGAAATGATTGAAGCTACTGACTGAATGAAAGGAGCTGGCATCTCACTCTCTTTGAATCTTCTTTATCATGCTAAGAGGAGCAGGAAAAAGCAAAAAATTTCAGAATTGCACCTTGCAATGCGGAGAAATTACTGTTTGTGCATTTACAATATTCATTGATTTTTGCCATTGAAAAACATCATGTTATTCATATACCAGAAATGTTTGAAGCTACTGACTGAATGAAAGGAGCTGGCATCTCACTCTCTTTGAATCTTCTTTATCATGCTAAGAGGAGCAGGAAAAAGCAAAAAATTTCAGAATTGCACCTTGCAATGTGGAGAAATTACTGTTTGTGCATTTACAATATTCATTGATTTTTGCCATTGAAAAACATCATGTTATTCATATACCAGAAATGTTTGAAGCTACTGACTGAATGAAAGGAGCTGGCATCTCACTCTCTTTGAATCTTCTTTATCATGCTAAGAGGAGCAGGAAAAAGCAAAAAATTTCAGAATTGCACCTTGCAATGTGGAGAAATTACTGTTTGTGCATTTACAATATTCATTGATTTTTACCATTGAAAAACGTCCAGAAATGATTGAAGCTACTGACTGAATGAAAGTAGCTGGCATCTCACTCTCTTTGAATCTTCTTTATCATGCTAAGAGGAGCAGGAAAAAGCAAAAAATTTCAGACTTGCACCTTGCAATGCGGAGAAATTACTGTTTGTGCATTTACAATATTCATTGATTTTTGCCATTGAAAAACATCATGTTATTCATATACCAGAAATGTTTGAAGCTACTGACTGAATGAAAGGAGCTGGCATCTCACTCTCTTTGAATCTTCTTTATCATGCTAAGAGGAGCAGGAAAAAGCAAAAAATTTCAGAATTGCACCTTGCAATGTGGAGAAATTACTGATTGTGCATTTACAATATTCATTGATTTTTACCATTGAAAAACGTCCAGAAATGATTGAAGCTACTGACTGAATGAAAGTAGCTGGCATCTCACTCTCTTTGAATCTTCTTTATCATGCTAAGAGGAGCAGGAAAAAGCAAAAAATTTCAGACTTGCACCTTGCAATGCGGAGAAATTACTGTTTGTGCATTTACAATATTCATTGATTTTTGCCATT
The DNA here is from genome assembly GCF_046119375.1 of Phyllobates terribilis. Lineage (NCBI taxonomy): Eukaryota > Metazoa > Chordata > Amphibia > Anura > Dendrobatidae > Phyllobates > Phyllobates terribilis. Next base: position 99,030 of record NW_027365458.1, read on the forward strand.
GAAAAACATCATGTTATTCATATACCAGAAATGTTTGAAGCTACTGACTGAATCAAAGGAGCTGGCATCTCACTCTCTTTGAATCTTCTTTATCATGCTAAGAGGAGCAGGAAAAAGCAAAAAATTTCAGAATTGCACCTTGCAATGCGGAGAAATTACTGTTTGTGCATTTACAATATTCATTGATTTTTGCCATTGAAAAACGTCCAGAAATGATTGAAGCTACTGACTGAATGAAAGGAGCTGGCATCTCACTCTCTTTGAATCTTCTTTATCATGCTAAGAGGAGCAGGAAAAAGCAAAAAATTTCAGAATTGCACCTTGCAATGCGGAGAAATTACTGTTTGTGCATTTACAATATTCATTGATTTTTGCCATTGAAAAACGTCCAGAAATGATTGAAGCTACTGACTGAATGAAAGGAGCTGGCATCTCACTCTCTTTGAATCTTCTTTATCATGCTAAGAGGAGCAGGAAAAAGCAAAAAATTTCAGAATTGCACCTTGCAATGCGGAGAAATTACTGTTTGTGCATTTACAATATTCATTGATTTTTGCCATTGAAAAACATCATGTTATTCATATACCAGAAATGTTTGAAGCTACTGACTGAATGAAAGGAGTTGGCATCTCACTCTCTTTGAATCTTCTTTATCATGCTAAGAGGAGCAGGAAAAAGCAAAAAATTTCAGAATTGCACCTTGCAATGCGGAGAAATTACTGTTTGTGCATTTACAATATTCATTGATTTTTGCCATTGAAAAACATCATGTTATTCATATACCAGAAATGTTTGAAGCTACTGACTGAATGAAAGGAGCTGGCATCTCACTCTCTTTGAATCTTCTTTATCATGCTAAGAGGAGCAGGAAAAAGCAAAAAATTTTAGAATTGCACATTGCAATGTGGAGAAATTACTGTTTGTGCATTTACAATATTCATTGATTTTTACCATTGAAAAACGTCCAGAAATGATTGAAGCTACTGACTGAATGAAAGTAGCTGGCATCTCACTCTCTTTGAATCTTCTTTATCATGCTAAGAGGAGCAGGAAAAAGCAAAAAATTTCAGACTTGCACCTTGCAATGCGGAGAAATTACTGTTTGTGCATTTACAATATTCATTGATTTTTGCCATTGAAAAACATTATGTTATTCATATACCAGAAATGTTTGAAGCTACTGACTGAATGAAAGGAGCTGGCATCTCACTCTCTTTGAATCTTCTTTATCATGCTAAGAGGAGCAGGAAAAAGCAAAAAATTTCAGAATTGCACCTTGCAATGCGGAGAAATTACTGTTTGTGCATTTACAATATTCATTGATTTTTGCCATTGAAAAACGTCCAGAAATGATTGAAGCTACTGACTGAATGAAAGGAGCTGGCATCTCACTCTCTTTGAATCTTCTTTATCATGCTAAGAGGAGCAGGAAAAAGCAAAAAATTTCAGAATTGCACCTTGCAATGCGGAGAAATTACTGTTTGTGCATTTACAATATTCATTGATTTTTGCCATTGAAAAACGTCCAGAAATGATTGAAGCTACTGACTGAATGAAAGGAGCTGGCATCTCACTCTCTTTGAATCTTCTTTATCATGCTAAGAGGAGCAGGAAAAAGCAAAAAATTTCAGAATTGCACCTTGCAATGCGGAGAAATTACTGTTTGTGCATTTACAATATTCATTGATTTTTGCCATTGAAAAACATGTTATTCATATACCAGAAATGTTTGAAGCTACTGACTGAATGAAAGGAGCTGGCACCTCACTCTCTTTGAATCTTCTTTATCATGCTAAGAGGAGCGAGAAAAAGCAAAAAATTTCAGAATTGCACCTTGCAATGCGGAGAAATTACTGTTTGTGCATTTACAATATTCATTGATTTTTGCCATTGAAAAACGTCCAGAAATGATTGAAGGTACTGACTGAATGAAAGGAGCTGGCATCTCACTCTCTTTGAATCTTCTTTATCATGCTAAGAGGAGCAGGAAAAAGCAAAAAATTTCAGAATTGCACCTTGCAATGCGGAGAAATTACTGTTTGTGCATTTACAATATTCATTGATTTTTGCCATTGAAAAACGTCCAGAAATGATTGAAGCTACTGACTGAATGAAAGGAGCTGGCATCTCACTCTCTTTGAATGTTCTTTATCATGCTAAGAGGAGCAGGAAAAAGCAAAAAATTTCAGAATTGCACCTTGCAATGTGGAGAAATTACTGTTTGTGCATTTACAATATTCATTGATTTTTACCATTGAAAAACGTCCAGAAATGATTGAAGCTACTGACTGAATGAAAGTAGCTGGCATCTCACTCTCTTTGAATCTTCTTTATCATGCTAAGAGGAGCAGGAAAAAGCAAAAATTTTCAGACTTGCACCTTGCAATGCGGAGAAATTACTGTTTGTGCATTTACAATATTCATTGATTTTTGCCATTGAAAAACGTCCAGAAATGATTGAAGGTACTGACTGAATGAAAGGAGCTGGCATCTCACTCTCTTTGAATCTTCTTTATCATGCTAAGAGGAGCAGGAAAAAGCAAAAAATTTTAGAATTGCACATTGCAATGTGGAGAAATTACTGTTTGTGCATTTACAATATTCATTGATTTTTACCATTGAAAAACGTCCAGAAATGATTGAAGCTACTGACTGAATGAAAGTAGCTGGCATCTCACTCTCTTTGAATCTTCTTTATCATGCTAAGAGGAGCAGGAAAAAGCAAAAAATTTCAGACTTGCACCTTGCAATGCGGAGAAATTACTGTTTGTGCATTTACAATATTCATTGATTTTTGCCATTGAAAAACATCATGTTATTCATATACCAGAAATGTTTGAAGCTACTGACTGAATGAAAGGAGCTGGCATCTCACTCTCTTTGAATCTTCTTTATCATGCTAAGAGGAGCAGGAAAAAGCAAAAAATTTCAGAATTGCACCTTGCAATGTGGAGAAATTACTGTTTGTGCATTTACAATATTCATTGATTTTTACCATTGAAAAACGTCCAGAAATGATTGAAGCTACTGACTGAATGAAAGTAGCTGGCATCTCACTCTCTTTGAATCTTCTTTATCATGCTAAGAGGAGCAGGAAAAAGCAAAAAATTTCAGACTTGCACCTTGCAATGCGGAGAAATTACTGTTTGTGCATTTACAATATTCATTGATTTTTGCCATTGAAAAACATCATGTTATTCATATACCAGAAATGTTTGAAGCTACTGACTGAATGAAAGGAGCTGGCATCTCACTCTCTTTGAATCTTCTTTATCATGCTAAGAGGAGCAGGAAAAAGCAAAAAATTTCAGAATTGCACCTTGCAATGTGGAGAAATTACTGATTGTGCATTTACAATATTCATTGATTTTTACCATTGAAAAACGTCCAGAAATGATTGAAGCTACTGACTGAATGAAAGTAGCTGGCATCTCACTCTCTTTGAATCTTCTTTATCATGCTAAGAGGAGCAGGAAAAAGCAAAAAATTTCAGACTTGCACCTTGCAATGCGGAGAAATTACTGTTTGTGCATTTACAATATTCATTGATTTTTGCCATTGAAAAACATCATGTTATTCATATACCAGAAATGTTTGAAGCTACTGACTGAATCAAAGGAGCTGGCATCTCACTCTCTTTGAATCTTCTTTATCATGCTAAGAGGAGCAGGAAAAAGCAAAAAATTTCAGAATTGCACCTTGCAATGCGGAGAAATTACTGTTTGTGCATTTACAATATTCATTGATTTTTGCCATTGAAAAACGTCCAGAAATGATTGAAGCTACTGACTGAATGAAAGGAGCTGGCATCTCACTCTCTTTGAATCTTCTTTATCATGCTAAGAGGAGCAGGAAAAAGCAAAAAATTTCAGAATTGCACCTTGCAATGCGGAGAAATTACTGTTTGTGCATTTACAATATTCATTGATTTTTGCCATTGAAAAACGTCCAGAAATGATTGAAGCTACTGACTGAATGAAAGGAGCTGGCATCTCACTCTCTTTGAATCTTCTTTATCATGCTAAGAGGAGCAGGAAAAAGCAAAAAATTTCAGAATTGCACCTTGCAATGCGGAGAAATTACTGTTTGTGCATTTACAATATTCATTGATTTTTGCCATTGAAAAACATCATGTTATTCATATACCAGAAATGTTTGAAGCTACTGACTGAATGAAAGGAGTTGGCATCTCACTCTCTTTGAATCTTCTTTATCATGCTAAGAGGAGCAGGAAAAAGCAAAAAATTTCAGAATTGCACCTTGCAATGCGGAGAAATTACTGTTTGTGCATTTACAATATTCATTGATTTTTGCCATTGAAAAACATCATGTTATTCATATACCAGAAATGTTTGAAGCTACTGACTGAATGAAAGGAGCTGGCATCTCACTCTCTTTGAATCTTCTTTATCATGCTAAGAGGAGCAGGAAAAAGCAAAAAATTTTAGAATTGCACATTGCAATGTGGAGAAATTACTGTTTGTGCATTTACAATATTCATTGATTTTTACCATTGAAAAACGTCCAGAAATGATTGAAGCTACTGACTGAATGAAAGTAGCTGGCATCTCACTCTCTTTGAATCTTCTTTATCATGCTAAGAGGAGCAGGAAAAAGCAAAAAATTTCAGACTTGCACCTTGCAATGCGGAGAAATTACTGTTTGTGCATTTACAATATTCATTGATTTTTGCCATTGAAAAACATTATGTTATTCATATACCAGAAATGTTTGAAGCTACTGACTGAATGAAAGGAGCTGGCATCTCACTCTCTTTGAATCTTCTTTATCATGCTAAGAGGAGCAGGAAAAAGCAAAAAATTTCAGAATTGCACCTTGCAATGCGGAGAAATTACTGTTTGTGCATTTACAATATTCATTGATTTTTGCCATTGAAAAACGTCCAGAAATGATTGAAGCTACTGACTGAATGAAAGGAGCTGGCATCTCACTCTCTTTGAATCTTCTTTATCATGCTAAGAGGAGCAGGAAAAAGCAAAAAATTTCAGAATTGCACCTTGCAATGCGGAGAAATTACTGTTTGTGCATTTACAATATTCATTGATTTTTGCCATTGAAAAACGTCCAGAAATGATTGAAGCTACTGACTGAATGAAAGGAGCTGGCATCTCACTCTCTTTGAATCTTCTTTATCATGCTAAGAGGAGCAGGAAAAAGCAAAAAATTTCAGAATTGCACCTTGCAATGCGGAGAAATTACTGTTTGTGCATTTACAATATTCATTGATTTTTGCCATTGAAAAACATGTTATTCATATACCAGAAATGTTTGAAGCTACTGACTGAATGAAAGGAGCTGGCACCTCACTCTCTTTGAATCTTCTTTATCATGCTAAGAGGAGCGAGAAAAAGCAAAAAATTTCAGAATTGCACCTTGCAATGCGGAGAAATTACTGTTTGTGCATTTACAATATTCATTGATTTTTGCCATTGAAAAACGTCCAGAAATGATTGAAGGTACTGACTGAATGAAAGGAGCTGGCATCTCACTCTCTTTGAATCTTCTTTATCATGCTAAGAGGAGCAGGAAAAAGCAAAAAATTTCAGAATTGCACCTTGCAATGCGGAGAAATTACTGTTTGTGCATTTACAATATTCATTGATTTTTGCCATTGAAAAACGTCCAGAAATGATTGAAGCTACTGACTGAATGAAAGGAGCTGGCATCTCACTCTCTTTGAATGTTCTTTATCATGCTAAGAGGAGCAGGAAAAAGCAAAAAATTTCAGAATTGCACCTTGCAATGTGGAGAAATTACTGTTTGTGCATTTACAATATTCATTGATTTTTACCATTGAAAAACGTCCAGAAATGATTGAAGCTACTGACTGAATGAAAGTAGCTGGCATCTCACTCTCTTTGAATCTTCTTTATCATGCTAAGAGGAGCAGGAAAAAGCAAAAATTTTCAGACTTGCACCTTGCAATGCGGAGAAATTACTGTTTGTGCATTTACAATATTCATTGATTTTTGCCATTGAAAAACGTCCAGAAATGATTGAAGGTACTGACTGAATGAAAGGAGCTGGCATCTCACTCTCTTTGAATCTTCTTTATCATGCTAAGAGGAGCAGGAAAAAGCAAAAAATTTTAGAATTGCACATTGCAATGTGGAGAAATTACTGTTTGTGCATTTACAATATTCATTGATTTTTACCATTGAAAAACGTCCAGAAATGATTGAAGCTACTGACTGAATGAAAGTAGCTGGCATCTCACTCTCTTTGAATCTTCTTTATCATGCTAAGAGGAGCAGGAAAAAGCAAAAAATTTCAGACTTGCACCTTGCAATGCGGAGAAATTACTGTTTGTGCATTTACAATATTCATTGATTTTTGCCATTGAAAAACATCATGTTATTCATATACCAGAAATGTTTGAAGCCACTGACTGAATGAAAGGAGCTGGCATCTCACTCTCTTTGAATCTTCTTTATCCTGCTAAGAGGAGCAGGAAAAAGCAAAAAATTTCAGAATTGCACCTTGCAATGCGGAGAAATTACTGTTTGTGCATTTACAATATTCATTGATTTTTGCCATTGAAAAACGTCCAGAAATGATTGAAGCTACTGACTGAATGAAAGGAGCTGGCATCTCACTCTCTTTGTATCTTCTTTATCATGCTAAGAGGAGCAGGAAAAAGCAAAAAATTTCAGAATTGCACCTTGCAATGCGGAGAAATTACTGTTTGTGCATTTACAATATTCATTGATTTTTGCCATTGAAAAACGTCCAGAAATGATTGAAGCTACTGACTGAATGAAAGGAGCTGGCATCTCACTCTCTTTGAATCTTCTTTATCATGCTAAGAGGAGCAGGAAAAAGCAAAAAATTTCAGAATTGCACGTTGCAATGCGGAGAAATTACTGTTTGTGCATTTACAATATTCATTGATTTTTGCCATTGAAAAACATGTTATTCATATACCAGAAATGTTTGAAGCTACTGACTGAATGAAAGGAGCTGGCACCTCACTCTCTTTGAATCTTCTTTATCATGCTAAGAGGAGCGGGAAAAAGCAAAAAATTTCAGAATTGCACCTTGCAATGCGGAGAAATTACTGTTTGTGCATTTACAATATTCATTGATTTTTGCCATTGAAAAACGTCCAGAAATGATTGAAGGTACTGACTGAATGAAAGGAGCTGGCATCTCACTCTCTTTGAATCTTCTTTATCATGCTAAGAGGAGCAGGAAAAAGCAAAAAATTTCAGAATTGCACCTTGCAATGCGGAGAAATTACTGTTTGTGCATTTACAATATTCATTGATTTTTGCCATTGAAAAACGTCCAGAAATGATTGAAGCTACTGACTGAATGAAAGGAGCTGGCATCTCACTCTCTTTGAATCTTCTTTATCACGCTAAGAGGAGCAGGAAAAAGCAAAAAATTTCAGAATTGCACCTTGCAATGCGGAGAAATTACAGTTTGTGCATTTACAATATTCATTGATTTTTGCCATTGAAAAACATCCAGAAATGATTGAAGCTACTGACTGAATGAAAGAAGCTGGCATCTCACTCTCTTTGAATCTTCTTTATCATGCTAAGAGGAGCAGGAAAAAGCAAAAAATTTCAGAATTGCACCTTGCAATGCGGAGAAATTACTGTTTGTGCATTTACAATATTCATTGATTTTTGCCATTGAAAAACATCATGTTATTCATATACCAGAAATGTTTGAAGCTACTGACTGAATGAAAGGAGCTGGCATCTCACTCTCTTTGAATCTTCTTTATCATGCTAAGAGGAGCAGGAAAAAGCAAAAAATTTCAGAATTGCACCTTGCAATGTGGAGAAATTACTGTTTGTGCATTTACAATATTCATTGATTTTTACCATTGAAAAACGTCCAGAAATGATTGAAGCTACTGACTGAATGAAAGGAGCTGGCATCTCACTCTCTTTGAATCTTCTTTATCATGCTAAGAGGAGCAGGAAAAAGCAAAAAATTTCAGACTTGCACCTTGCAATGCGGAGAAATTACTGTTTGTGCATTTACAATATTCATTGATTTTTGCCATTGAAAAACATCATGTTATTCATATACCAGAAATGTTTGAAGCTACTGACTGAATGAAAGGAGCTGGCATCTCACTCTCTTTGAATCTTCTTTATCATGCTAAGAGGAGCAGGAAAAAGCAAAAAATTTCAGACTTGCACCTTGCAATGCGGAGAAATTACTGTTTGTGCATTTACAATATTCATTGATTTTTGCCATTGAAAAACATCATGTTATTCATATACCAGAAATGTTTGAAGCTACTGACTGAATGAAAGGAGCTGGCATCTCACTCTCTTTGAATCTTCTTTATCATGCTAAGAGGAGCAGGAAAAAGCAAAAAATTTCAGAATTGCACCTTGCAATGCGGAGAAATTACTGTTTGTGCATTTACAATATTCATTGATTTTTGCCATTGAAAAACGTCCAGAAATGATTGAAGCTACTGACTGAATGAAAGGAGCTGGCATCTCACTCTCTTTGAATCTTCTTTATCATGCTAAGAGGAGCAGGAAAAAGCAAAAAATTTCAGAATTGCACCTTGCAATGCGGAGAAATTACTGTTTGTGCATTTACAATATTCATTGATTTTTGCCATTGAAAAACGTCCAGAAATGATTGAAGCTACTGACTGAATGAAAGGAGCTGGCATCTCACTCTCTTTGAATCTTCTTTATCATGCTAAGAGGAGCAGGAAAAAGCAAAAAATTTCAGAATTGCACCTTGCAATGCGGAGAAATTACTGTTTGTGCATTTACAATATTCGTTGATTTTTGCCATTGAAAAACGTCCAGAAATGATTGAAGCTACTGACTGAATGAAAGGAGCTGGCATCTCACTCTCTTTGAATCTTCTTTATCATGCTAAGAGGAGCAGGAAAATGCAAAAAATTTCAGAATTGCACCTTGCAATGCGGAGAAATTACAGTTTGTGCATTTACAATATTCATTGATTTTTGCCATTGAAAAACGTCCAGAAATGATTGAAGCTACTGACTGAATGAAAGGAGCTGGCATCTCACTCTCTTTGAATCTTCTTTATCATGCTAAGAGGAGCAGGAAAAAGCAAAAAATTTCAGAATTGCACCTTGCAATGCGGAGAAATTACTGTTTGTGCATTTACAATATTCATTGATTTTTGCCATTGAAAAACATGTTATTCATATACCAGAAATGTTTGAAGCTCCTGACTGAATGAAAGGAGCTGGCACCTCACTCTCTTTGAATCTTCTTTATCATGCTAAGAGGAGCAGGAAAAAGCAAAAAATTTCAGAATTGCACCTTGCAATGCGGAGAAATTACTGTTTGTGCATTTACAATATTCATTGATTTTTGCCATTGAAAAACGTCCAGAAATGATAGAAGCTACTGACTGAATGAAAGGAGCTGGCATCTCACTCTCTTTGAATCTTCTTTATCATGCTAAGAGGAGCAGGAAAAAGCAAAAAATTTCAGAATTGCACCTTGCAATGCGGAGAAATTACTGTTTGTGCATTTACAATATTCATTGATTTTTGCCATTGAAAAATGTCCAGAAATGATTGAAGCTACTGACTGAATGAAAGGAGCTGGCATCTCACTCTCTTTGAATCTTCTTTATCATGCTAAGAGGAGCAGGAAAAAGCAAAAAATTTCAGAATTGCGCCTTGCAATGCGGAGAAATTACTGTTTGTGCATTTACAAAATTCATTGATTTTTGCCATTGAAAAACATCATGTTATTCATATACCAGAAATGATTGAAGCTACTGACTGAAGGAAAGGAGCTGGCATCTCACTCTCTTTGAATCTTCTTTATCATGCTAAGAGGAGCAGGAAAAAGCAAAAAATTTCAGAATTGCACCTTGCAATGCGGAGAAATTACTGTTTGTGCATTTACAATATTCATTGATTTTTGCCATTGAAAAACGTCCAGAAATGATTGAAGCTACTGACTGAATGAAAGGAGCTGGCATCTCACTCTCTTTGAATCTTCTTTATCATGCTAAGAGGAGCAGGAAAAAGCAAAAAATTTCAGAATTGCACCTTGCAATGCGGAGAAATTACTGTTTGTGCATTTACAATATTCATTGATTTTTGCGATTGAAAAACATCATGTTATTCATATACCAGAAATGATTGAAGCTACTGACTGAATGAAAGGAGCTGGCATCTCACTCTCTTTGAATCTTCTTTATCATGCTAAGAGGAGCAGGAAAAAGTAAAAAATTTCAGAATTGCACCTTGCAATGCGGAGAAATTACTGTTTGTGCATTTACAATATTCAATGATTTTTGCCATTGAAAAACGTCCAGAAATGATTGAAGCTACTGACTGAATGAAAGGAGCTGGTATCTCACTCTCTTTGAATCTTGTTTATCATGCTAAGAGGAGCAGGAAAAAGCAAAAAATTTCAGAATTGCACCTTGCAATGCGGAGAAATTACTGTTTGTGCATTTACAATATTCATTGATTTTTGCCATTGAAAAACGTCCAGAAATGATTGAAGCTACTGACTGAATGAAAGGAGCTGGCATCTCACTCTCTTTGAATCTTCTTTATCATGCTAAGAGGAGCAGGAAAAAGCAAAAAATTTCAGAATTGCACCTTGCAATGCGGAGAAATTACTGTTTGTGCATTTACAATATTCATTGATTTTTGCTATTGAAAAACATCATGTTATTCATATACCAGAAATGATTGAAGCTACTGACTGAATGAAAGGAGCTGGCATCTCACTCTCTTTGAATCTTCTTTATCATGCTAAGAGGAGCAGGAAAAAGCAAAAAATTTCAGAATTGCACCTTGCAATGCGGAGAAATTACAGTTTGTGCATTTACAATATTCATTGATTTTTGCCATAGAAAAACGTCCAGAAATGATTGAAGCTACTGACTGAATGAAAGGAGCTGGCATCTCACTCTCTTTGAATATTCTTTATCATGCTAAGAGGAGCAGGAAAAAGCAAAAAATTTCAGAATTGCACCTTGCAATGCGGAGAAATTACTGTTTGTGCATTTACAATATTCATTGATTTTTGCCATTGAAAAACGTCCAGAAATGATTGAAGGTACTGACTGAATGAAAGGAGCTGGAATATCACTCTCTTTGAATCTTCTTTATCATGCTAAGAGGAGCAGGAAAAAGCAAAAAATTTCAGAATTGCACCTTGCAATGCGGAGAAATTACTGTTTGTGCATTTACAATATTCATTGATTTTTGCCATTGAAAAACGTCCAGAAATGATTGAAGCTACTGACTGAATGAAAGGAGCTGGCATCTCACTCTCTTTGAATCTTCTTTATCATGCTAAGAGGAGCAGGAAAAAGCAAAAAATTTCAGAATTGCACCTTGCAATGCGGAGAAATTACTGTTTGTGCATTTACAATATTCATTGATTTTTGCCATTGAAAAATGTCCAGAAATGATTGAAGCTACTGACTGAATGAAAGGAGCTGGCATCTCACTCTCTTTGAATCTTCTTTATCATGCTAAGAGGAGCAGGAAAAAGCAAAAAATTTCAGAATTGCGCCTTGCAATGCGGAGAAATTACTGTTTGTGCATTTACAAAATTCATTGATTTTTGCCATTGAAAAAAATCATGTTATTCATATACCAGAAATGATTGAAGCTACTGACTGAAGGAAAGGAGCTGGCATCTCACTCTCTTTGAATCTTCTTTATCATGCTAAGAGGAGCAGGAAAAAGCAAAAAATTTCAGAATTGCACCTTGCAATGCGGAGAAATTACTGTTTGTGCATTTACAATATTCATTGATTTTTGCCATTGAAAAACATCCAGAAATGATTGAAGCTACTGACTGAATGAAAGGAGCTGGCATCTCACTCTCTTTGAATCTTCTTTATCATGCTAAGAGGAGCAGGAAAAAGCAAAAAATTTCAGAATTGCACCTTGCAATGCGGAGAAATTACAGTTTGTGCATTTACAATATTCATTGATTTTTGCCATTGAAAAACGTCCAGAAATGATTGAAGCTACTGACTGAATGAAAGGAGCTGGCATCTCACTCTCTTTGAATATTCTTTATCATGCTAAGAGGAGCAGGAAAAAGCAAAAAATTTCAGAATTGCACCTTGCAATGCGGAGAAATTACTGTTTGTGCATTTACAATATTCATTGATTTTTGCCATTGAAAAACGTCCAGAAATGATTGAAGGTACTGACTGAATGAAAGGAGCTGGAATATCACTCTCTTTGAATCTTCTTTATCATGCTAAGAGGAGCAGGAAAAAGCAAAAAATTTCAGAATTGCACCTTGCAATGCGGAGAAATTACTGTTTGTGCATTTACAATATTCATTGATTTTTGCCATTGAAAAACGTCCAGAAATGATTGAAGCTACTGACTGAATGAAAGGAGCTGGCATCTCACTCTCTTTGAATCTTCTTTATCATGCTAAGAGGAGCAGGAAAAAGCAAAAAATTTCAGAATTGCACCTTGCAATGCGGAGAAATTACTGTTTGTGCATTTACAATATTCATTGATTTTTGCCATTGAAAAATGTCCAGAAATGATTGAAGCTACTGACTGAATGAAAGGAGCTGGCATCTCACTCTCTTTGAATCTTCTTTATCATGCTAAGAGGAGCAGGAAAAAGCAAAAAATTTCAGAATTGCGCCTTGCAATGCGGAGAAATTACTGTTTGTGCATTTACAAAATTCATTGATTGTTGCCATTGAAAAACATCATGTTATTCATATACCAGAAATGATTGAAGCTACTGACTGAAGGAAAGGAGCTGGCATCTCACTCTCTTTGAATCTTCTTTATCATGCTAAGAGGAGCAGGAAAAAGCAAAAAATTTCAGAATTGCACCTTGCAATGCGGAGAAATTACTGTTTGTGCATTTACAATATTCATTGATTTTTGCCATTGAAAAACATCCAGAAATGATTGAAGCTACTGACTGAATGAAAGGAGCTGGCATCAATATTCATTGATTTTTGCCATTGAAAAACGTTTTTCATATACCAGAAATGTTTGAAGCTACTGACTGAATGAAAGGAGCTGGCATCTCACTCTCTTTGAATCTTCTTTATCATGCTAGGATTAGCAGGAAAAAGCAAAAAATTTCAGAATTGCACCTTGCAATGTGGAGATATTACTGTTTGTGCATTTACAATATTCATTGATTTTT